>NC_056749.1:139497539-139668472 GCF_019279795.1 Protopterus annectens | reverse complement strand
TTCTGTTGCTTTACTTTTTTCCTAGTTTGTCTTCAACGGGGTACAGTGAAGGTGTGTGCCTTTTGTTGCTACTGCGAAGGCAGCACACATGTACATGCATGACTGTGGCAATATGAAATATGACTATTTATCTTAAAACTTCCATCTCAATTTAATATCAGAGGGTTAGACAGAAAGTAGTTGTGTTTTTTAGAGGGGAGGAGGGCAGTAATCCCAGATATGTGGTACCCTCAAAAGCATTTTTCTTATCAGTTTGTGGGTGACCCCTACTAAATTTATTGGTAACTACTGTGCTATCATCAGTGAACATTAAATTTTGGGCATAACTTATTTCTTCTTGAAAGAAAAATAGTTACTTTCCTAATTCACTGTTTTTGTTCAGGCCATCACTGAAACAAAGGTTGAAGACAAAATCTCTAAAATTCACCTCAGAACATTTAGAACTCCACTTCTAGTGGCCTTGTGGTTCTATGACGCCCAGCTTAAATATATTCTTCCCTAGATGCTCTTGGCCATTTAGGATGTGTTGAAAGAACGTATGAAAAAGCTGGCAAGTAAGACAATGTTTAGTAAAACAAATCAAAAGTATTCTGGACAGTATGAGAAGGCAAGAATTGGAGGAAACACTGTGGTGACAGCAGATAGCAGGGGTTGGAAGCATCTTTGAACACTATGTCTTTGGCTTCATATTCCCTAAGGCTGCCCAAGTGGTCACTGTATATGGCATTTAAAAAGTGGTACTTCTGGGTATGGCTTGCTAAAAGGGATGTGTTTTCATTCTACAGGGGATATGGGTTACCTGTCAGGAAATGGAAGGATTAAAAGGTGGTAAACCTATATTCAGCTGATGAAAACATACCAACCATCATCAAACACCATCATAAAAGAACACGGTTAATATTGCTATTATTACTCCACATTGTATATAGTGAATGTATACATTGTATACAGTGAATGTATACATTTGTATATAGTTAACTTTTGTGTGCCCTTACCTTACTTTGCTATCTTTTTCACTTTGTGCTCTACTCCTTCACTATTTCAACCATCCCCTCCTCGTTCCCTGTACTACATACTATTACCACCGTTATTGATACAGTGCTATCTGCACATATTGTGTGTTCATAACACGTCTTGTTAACTTGCGTGTCTACTGTCACTTATATTTGTCTGGGCTGAGAATGAAATAGGACCATCTGGATCAGTGCTCTATCCTAGTTTCCAGATTGAATAAATGAATGAATAAATATTAATCCAACAAAGAAAAACAATTAACTGTTTTTCAACTGAAGTGACTAACTTCAAACTAAATGCAAAGAAATGCATCATCATCATTGCCTTCAGTAACAACAATGTCCCTTCACTCTAGCAATTAACAATAATACCCTATGTGCCTACGAAGTAGTAAGGGTTCTGGGATCACAAGTAGACTGTGACCTTAACTCTGACCACCATGCATCTACTGTAGTAAAGAAGGCTTTCTATGTAGCACACTTTGATTAGCAAAGGCATAGCCTCTAGAGCAAAGGAGGTTATAACCTTATACACTCATAACTAATCAGGCCCATAAAGGAGTATAACACCCCTTTTGGCATGTACTGTACAAAGTGCCTGCAGCAGTTGGAGGGACCTCAGAGGTTTCTAACAAAGATCATCAAGGGATTCCCATTACGTGCCTTACGGACACAGACTAAAGTACCTGTCACTGCACTCTGTATCATATAAACTATTTAGGGGAGACTCATGCCTGGTTTACAGAGCGATCTCCGACCCAAACCTAATGAGTCTGCTGCACATCTATAAATCAAAAAGGACTAGAGCTACCCATTCCAGGGACCTAAATATGGCCTGAGATTTAAATAGGACATGCTGGAGGGACAGATTTGTCTCCCAGCAGCTGCTGCACCTTTGGAATAGGCTTCCAATTCATGTGACACAGAGCACCTCTATAACACTTTTCAAAAGGAACCTGGGCGAGTGGATAGGACACCATAAATTCATACCAGGGATAGCACCCACAACCCTCCTGGACATGGGCAGTCATTACTAAATAAAATATTCTGGGTATTGACTAGAGTACCTATGGTATTACATTGGGATCAAATGGATAGGCTTGAAATGACCTCCAGATCAATAGCCTAGTGACCTCCTATGATCCTATGAACTTGTAAGTAGTATCAAGAAATTGTCCTGGAAGCTTAGGTAAAACAATCAAAGGGGAATAAAATACCAAAATGTCATATGTGTTTACCATTTACAAACTACTCAAAAATCAGTTAGACAGTGAAGGTTACAGAAACAGTTCTTTGGGGGGGGGGGAGAAACTCTTAAATATCTAGATACCACTGGGGTAAAAGACATCAATTCCTACCTGGGAGAACACATCAGCTGCATTCAACATCAAGAATGGAGACTAAAGCTACCTTGACTATGCCAAAGTGTCTAACAAAGAATGGTTACTATACAAAAAAGTAATCATGAGTGGGTTTGTACAAGTAAGACTAAAATAATTCTACAGTACAATACAGAGACAGAGTCCAGTCCAAAGAAAGGTTTACAAGGGTATACTAAATGGTTCAATACTGTATCCAACCATTACTAATATCTTTGAATGTGTAAGTGCATAAGGTTTAATAGGAAAAATGTACCACTTTACAATCTATACAAGGATACAAAACAAATTTAATAATAAGATGGGAGGGCATGAGGAAGGTATTACACAATTTATCAATATGACTGGGAAAGTAGTAGCCTGAATTGATCCATCCATATACAATACTCACTTATATTTATCATTGGAAGCAATGGCTGCATGGACTGTTCAGGATTGGATGCCAGTCCTTCACAATACATGCATGATCATAAGCACACTTAACACACAAATCTGTGTGCAACTAGTGCATTGTCAGTATACCTACCCCATGTCTAGGACATGGTAAATAACTAATGACCCGGCTGGAAATGTACAAGGACACAGCAAGAGTCTGTAAACTATACACAGCAGGCACTCAAACGTGGCAGCTGAATCTGTACACCAAGTACTGTGCAGCAGAAACACTACTGGTTGTGCCACCATGCCACTCCTTGAGAATTCACTCTCCAGAAGCATATATTAATGCATTCGGGGGGGGGGGGGGTGCTAAATAACAAATTCCAGAAAAAATTAACTAGAATGGGACTCAATGTGATAATTTCAGATAATGCAACGAGTGTGTGAAAAAACAGTAAATTGGTAGGGGGTGCAAAGGACGATACACCAGCAGACAGTCTTAGTGGCATCTTATCTGGAATACTGCTCATCCTTCACTCTTAGTGGCTTCACAGGCTTCACACATCTGGAATACTGCTTATCCTTCAGTCTTAGTGGCATCACATCTGGAGTACTGCTTATCCTTCGGAAGACCCCAGTCTTAGCAACATAACACGCAGGAGCGTAGCACTTTTTTTTACTGCAGAATAAGGACTGAACATAATGCAATGTACACTATCCAGCAAAACACAGCAAGAAAAAGGAAAAAAACTCACTACGCATACAGCCAAGGAAAGAAACAATTTGGAAATGATGATAATGCCAAAATATCTCCCACACAAGAAATATCTAAAGGGAAGTATTTTACAGAGAAAGAGAGCTCTCCCCTAAAAAAGGGTAAAGTAAAAATATAGAAAGGTCAATTATGGAGAAATACAAGGAGCTTTTTTGTTAATTTTTTCTGTTTATCAGAGTTGTAGTGGTGGGCAAACAGCCTGCCCAAGAACAGAACTAAAGAAACTGAAGTCTGCACTAGCCAGATACAAAGCAGTTGGCTCTACTGGCAAGCTACTAAAAAGCATAGCTAGGAGCTTCTTATGAAAGAGTTCGATTCCACGTGGCAATGGGACATCCACACTACTCTATCATCTCCAGACTACTCATGTTTCTAGTCTTATGAAGGAAGTCCATAAGCATCTGCTGCAGGCATGAAGGGTGAAATTATGGCCTTTGTTATCTATATCAACATGTGATGATATACACCCTTTCTTATCCAGTTCCACATATGATCATGTACACCCTTTCTTACACACTTCCACGTGATCATGTATGCCCGTTCTTAACCAGTTCCACATTTGATCATGTACTGTACACACTATTTACTTCCACATGTGATCATGGAATCCATGGTGGCATCCCATACCAACACAGTTGCATACCATGTGTGCATGCTGCCTTAATCAAAGTACTGCCTCCTCTCCAGATGTAACTAATTTTAGACATCTTACACTTACTTCCGCTGTGTAGCCATACTGCATCCAGTAGTCATGAAATGACCTACTCTGTCCCAATATACTACTGCGCATCGTATGGACAAGTAGTTCTAACATTTGTACAGTCTGGACATGCAGTGCCTTATACTATGACAGTAACCATCCCAATGGCAAAGAAGGTGTTCACAATGCATCACAGCTGGAGAGGTGGCCACAAGAAGCATGAATGTCCTTGAGTGCCCCTAAAACCTGAACCTTGAGTCTGAAAAGTGGTGTCCAGACACACAGTCTGCTAGACAGCAGGGAAACAACCTGAAATGCACTGCAGTGTTATAATAAGTCTATCTGAGATGTACATGCATTTAACTGTGTATGAACAGCATACAGAAGCTCTAACCATCTATTCAACAGTGCAGCTACAAGTCAATCAAAATGTTATGTGCGCAGTCTAAGCCATGCTAAATACAGCAAGTTTTTAGTTCCTATAACACAGTACCACCGCTGTGCCATCAGCTCTATTCTGCCGCACATGGTTTGGATGGTATTCAATGCCACAGTCAAGAACTAGACTTACAGGACATAATGCCAGACCAGGGTTGGTAACTATACTGTACAGTACATACTCCATGTTAGGGTCAGTAACTATATCATACAGTACATAACACCATGCCAGAGTCAGTAACTAGACTGTACAGCACAGTTATTACTGCACACCAGGGTTGGTAACCACACTGTACAGTACAGTACATACTGCACACCAGACAGTACGTACCCTATGCCAAGATAGATAACTTGACTGTACAGTACATACCCATACTATGGTTGGTATCTAGGCTGTACAGTATATACCCCCTGCCACAGTCAGCTACTAGACTGTACAGTGCATACCACATGCCATGGCTGGGAACTAACCTTTACAGTACTTGATCTTTTTAGTTATGTCAAGTTGTGCTGCTGTGCTACACATTGCTATACTACTCCTCTGAAACCACAAAAAAATGTCAACATCTGCGCACACACACATGGCTCACACATGGTTGTCTTGGAAATAGGTAAATAAAGACGCGAATCTAGAATACATCCAAAATAGTTTTACCACCTTTACAACTGCCCAAAGAGAAACATTTCTTAGGGAAGCATTTGACTTTGCAGGACAAACCATATCTACCAGCCAGTGCAAAGGACTGGACTTCAAATATAAAAGCTCAGTCATATAGATTACATTGTTTTTATTGTTTCACATAACATTAAGGTGTCTAAAGTGCAAAATAATTGTTTTATTCAAGTATTAGTTAAATTTTTGGAAATATTTTTCCTAAACTCCATGGACAGGTGGTAACCCTATTCCAAAATCAGTTTTTAATGAGTTACATTTGATGGCACTTGTAAGCATTACATATGTACAACCACAACTAGCATGGCAGGAAAATGGTGTAGCTCTGGCATGTAACTACACATACATGGCTTGTCGTTTCTCCATGTCTCTATGAAAGGCTATGTTCACTAGAATCTGTCCTTGGTACCATACTGTTTTCATTATTTATAAACAAACTTCCTTGGGACTTGCCGCATCTCAATTGCTTTCTGTATGGTGATGGTGCAGTAGTCATAACATCTAAAAAAAATTATATCCACTTATTTTAACTCTATAAATTGATTTAATCACAATCCAGAACTGACTTACTAAGAAAAGTATTACAATAACCCATCATAACCAGATTTGGATCACCAAATAAATATAATCAAAAGTTTTACTGTAACTGACCCTGAAAGTATCTCTGTACCACAAACTAAGCTACAGCAATACATCAGTATTTTACTTGCAATCAGTTAATTTATTATGTGAAAACTAATTACAGAATGTTTTCTGTTGTGCTGGTTCTTGGAGTGCTGACATGCTTGTCATGTGTCTTTCAGCCTTACTGTGCTATATGCCCTGACTAAAAGGTCTAATCCACAAAGGGACAAAATCTTGGAAACACATGGGACGCTTAGTGAGGCATCATTAGATACCAGACAGCAAGATGTCTCTTGATGATCACATGGAAATGATGGTACCAGCGAATTTAGGGAATTGTTGCATCATTCACTTTTTTCCATTAACATTTTTATTAAGTTCTGATCTCAGTTTTAGAGGGCTATAGTAAGAGCAATCAGGTGGTATCTGGTGGGAAGTGTACAACTTGTCATTGGTTGTGCAGCATACATGAAGCTTATTTTCAATAGTACACTGAGTAAGATGTTTCAGAAATGCACATAGAAGTTCTTTAATGGGGGCAGTTGAGACATTTTATCATTCACTCCATGTGCTGTGCCCTGCAACCCTCCTGACCAAACCATGCCAAAAATAAGTAAACCAACCATTACCCATAAACACAGCTATGGGCTATTGCTAAAGTAATTTATAAATCTTTTAAGCAGTACTATATTTCTATAAGAACAAGAATAAACTTGTTCAAACTAAAATAAGATATATGGAAAAAAAAAAAGAAATGTGGTTATGGGTAATTTGCAAATGGTACTGGAAAAAACAGTTTAAATATAGTGCTCTGATACGGGTACCGAGATTCCAAGTGCTACAGCCAAGAAGGGGAGAAATTACTCAATGCAGATTTACTAAAATGATGAGATGTTGAAAGTCTTTTCTATGAGGAAAGATGGGGCACTCTTGTCTCTTTGACATCATAGGCTCATAGATCTAATATAGATATATATATATATATATATATATATATATATATATATATATATTCAATTTAGTAATAATAAATTCTTAGAAGTCCATCTGGGTATTTATTTTAAGAGTAGTCTCTCTCTAGTAGATATGTGCAACTAAACCTGGTGTTACAATGAGAAACAGTGAAAACGAAAGAGGCTTCTAACTTTTCTGTAGTTGTTACACAGAACATACTGGCACATGAAAATTGTATCTGACTGTTACTGTATAGGACTAGAGCTCTGAGTTTTTAATGAGCTTCTTTCTGTTTCTAGTGTACAAGGACTGAGTCCTTTAGATTTCATTTGCCTACTGTGAGACTCTAAGCATGTCACTTAACCAGATACTACTCCGGCGTTACCACTGAACAGCCACAATTTGTTCAGTCAGCTGATCGGGTCAACAAAACAAAAATTTATGAAACAAAAGTTTTTAAGGAAGTTTATTCAGTTCACAAGTTCAGCTTTCAATATTATGGTCCACCTGTTTTCAAGAGACTTGAAAGTCAATCTCTTGCTGATAATCTCTATCTCACATGCAATTTTAAAGACTGTAATATGTAATGCAGGACTTTTTAATTTGGTCAGTCATCTTGTCATTGGAAGCAATGCATTTCTGTAAATATTAATCATTTAAGATATAAAGGGGAGTGGAATTTTCTGCTTAGACACAAAAGTTCACCAATGATCGTTTTACTAGGCTTAATAAAGTACAAGCAGTGCAAAGAAAATAATTTTGGATTACTAATTTGGGAACACCACACTCCCCAAGTATTAATGAACGTGTATCTCACACACACACACACACACACACAGACACACACACACAGACACACACACACACACACACTTTAACAGCATATTTTCCTTTAAGGCATTACTTTAACAATTCATTTTTTTTTTTAAAGAAAAGAAACATTATTTTGTTAAATGAATGATGAAGTATATCTGTGCTGAGTCTGCAGGTCCTCCCTGTGGTTTAGTGAGTTTTAAAGATATGCAGGTAGGTGTGTATGTGTGTACCTTCTGTGAAGGTTGGGTGCCAGGCTGACAACTCAACACCGTAAAAACTCCACTGCCAATCAGTCTGTGGACTGGTGAATCACTGTGGCGACCCCTAACTGGAAAAATTCGAAAGACTTTTTTTTTTTTTTTTTTTTTTTTTTTTTTTTTTTATAATTTGTCGATTAGATGGTGGAGATATAATACTGTATGTGTAATACTTGCTTTAGTGCAAGTATTTAATCAGTGCTTTATAAACTTACTGACTATATTCACAAGTTAACAGATCTGAACATAGTATCCAATATATTCTTTTTTGATGTTTACATCGATTTTGGAAGTATACGCGTGTATTCGGATTTGTGACGTCACAATGGGATTATTTGATGACCACAGTCAAGTGTATTTTATGTCAAAGTTTTAAATGATTTGGTTTTATTGTGTACAGAAGCTTAACAGCATAAACTGTTTGTATTTTCTTGGTGGCAGCCTTCTGTAGCAAACATGTCATGGCATGTCTTTTGGTGTCTGTAATACAATAGGCTCATGGTTATTTTTTCTGTACACCTTTTAAATTTAAATGCACCAGTTTTTCTATCTCTTGGTTTTGGTGCTGCAACTCATTTTGCACAAATACCGATCGTGTTTGGTGATATTAGTGACTATGACTTCTAGTAATCTAAAATCACTCGTGGCAGGTAATACCTTGAGATACGGATGATTTTATTTGCTCTGACTTATCAGGAAATAATGCAACATTCCTCAACAAGAGATTACACTAAGCAACTGATGAAATAAAAAAAAAAAGGTTTGGCATCTTAAATTTATAAAATTCCCATGGCATTACAGTACATAATGAGCTAAAGCACAGGCACTGATCATACTTTGCTCATGTCAAACTGTCATTCTAGTCAAATTAAGTACCTTTATTGTTTTGTTAAAATGGTAGCGACTTTTCAAAAAGAAAGCATAACAGTACTCATTCAGAACTTTACAAGTATCGAGTTGATATTAACATTCGACTCTCCTCTAGACCACAAATGGCTAAATATTATGTAAAATACATACAAGTGTAAAAAGTAATCAGAAAGGGTTAAAAATTAGAGAGACCATCTGACTAAGGTAATTTTAAAGACGACACATCTAGTTCAACTGATTAGGAAAAATACAATAAACACTTTTTGAACTAATAATCATTTCGCAAATCACTAAATTCGATAAGGACAAGGTAGTGGTAGTTTTAGAAGACACAAGACTGTCAATGTGGCCCTAAAAGCTCGCCCAATTGAGGTTCTATGAAAGTGACACTGTCTCACTTTACTATTTCAGATTATATACAGTTTTTGGAGTTCTGCCTCACAAAAAGAGGTGATTACTCATCACCTTAAAAAATGAATTAACTGTGACCGAACATAGCTGTCAGAGACTTTGCTTTTTGCTCATAAATCATAAGGTTGTTGCACTTCCTCCTGGTCAGCTAATAGTTTTGGGACGTCTCCTTAACAGAAGCCCTTCTCAGAGTTTCTTAAATAGTACCTTAACCCTCGGTTACATCAAGATTCAAAGATATCACAGAGTTTTTACAGCTTATGAAAAGATGAGTACTGAATATTATACTTACACTTCCATCATGGATGTGCAGACTTTACACACTAGCATCCCACAATAGGGCAAATTGTTGGCAATAGGTTTTGGCTTGAATGACAAGATACATGTGATGTCTTCCCTACATTTATTTTGCATTAGTAAAGTATGCATTGTATCCGGCTACAAGATACAGCAGGGGGAATGACAACTGTCAACATTTATCCTGATTTTTTTCTTTCCTTTTTGGAATACGAAAGAGTTTACAATACAAAATATAATTTTCTCCAATATGGAGATGTGGCAACATTACTTGCACAACTGCTGGTTGTTGTGAAGGGAGATACTTGTAAACTGATGTCTTGTGACATGCTTAAATTCTGAGAGATTTGGTACTGATTTTACAGTGAAATATAATTTTTTTTTCCACTATGGACTTTCTGGATGTTACAATAACAGAACTAGTTGACAGTTCAGTTCAGTTCACACTTAATTTTATCATAACCCATTTAGTAAAAACTCTCTTGGCAACCGGCAGCTCACTACAGAAATTGTCAATATTCCAAATTTACAGTTTTTTACAGATTAATAGGATTTTGTGTCACCCACAGGATTCTGACCAGAAGCATGGGGCTTAATCCAAAGATATTTTGTTCAAGGGCTTTAAGGCTAGTATTATTCAGAATACTAAAATTAAAACTTAGAACCAAACAAAAGAAATGCTCCTATAATACAGCCCTAGAGAAAATACCAGTTCCTATCAGGAATGCAGATTTCTTGCAACATACACTACACCAAAGCTTTTAAAGTAAGAGGCGATACAAAAAAATTACTGGATATGATACTTTGCTACCTGAATATTATACATTTATAGTCGGGGAAGGGAAAAAAATGGAACAGCTATTAAGAGGATAAAAATATCCTTACAAGGTTTGGCCTGCTCAATCTACTTTAGGATTTAAACCATAGGAATGTTTTTCCTTCTGGTTTAAGTTTTCATTGAGTAGGTTTCAAAAATAAGACTTTTACATTTATTAACACATTCAATGTTTAACAGATCTTATGAAATGAATGGTATATCTGACTTCTTGCGTATCTGTTTTTTTTTTGTTTTTTACATTGGTCAGATATCATGTCACTGGAAACAACCTATTTTTGTACATGTTAGTGATTTAGTGCTCTGTTTAAACACAAACAGGTTCACTAGCACACTTGACAGAGTACAAGCAGTCCTAACAGATTTGTTAGGGTTAGAATTTTGAACAGAAAAGAACAACTTTGGATTACTACTTCGGGAGCATTACACTTGCTAGGTTTTAATGATCAAATAAAGACATATGTCTATTTGTCCTTATATGCCATGTTTAAATGTCTGAACTTGGAGCTTTTCTCCCTGGCCCTCCAATGAAAACACGTTCTGTTTGACCCAGTCAGACTATCCCGGTAAACAAATGTCAAATAAATAAATATGAGACTTTTATTTTTTATTTTATTTTTTTTTACTGATTGTAATAAAGAAGTCATCACATGGCTTTTGGTGCTAGAACAGTTTGCGTCTTACTGTGGCTGTGACTTTGGATTTTAGTTATATTTAAGTCAGTCGTCTGCTGGATATGTAGTCTCCCTCTGTTGACATTTAACAGATTTGCAGCATCAGGGATAAAAGGAAAAGACTCGGAGGGGAAAAAGACTCACTAAATGTAATTTTTGATAAAAATCTCACAAATCCTTTATCGATGTATGTCCATATCTGTTTATAATTTAGCAACATGTACATCACAATCCATACCTACAAGTCACAGCTGACTTCTGTACTAACCCAGTTAAGAGTAGTTGCTATCTACAGAGTTCAGTAGGTAACAGTGTGAAATGGAAGTTTGTCAGGCCATTTTTTTTGTATCATACAGACACATGCACATGTACACTTACACACCCACCCAATCCACCCATGGGCAATTTTAAAAGTTGCCAGTCCAGCTTCTGCATGCGTTTTGAATGCGAGTGAAACTACAGAACTGGCAAAGCACGCACAGGAAGGAGTCCACACAGAAGGAGCCCAGCTAAATCTATATACACACAATATACATAAATACACATGCACTATATACATGTATTTTATATATATATATATATATATATATATATATATATATATATATAGATAGATAGATATAGATATATATTAATGTAAATTTTTATTTTATATATATATATATATATATATATATATATATATATATATATATATATATATATTATATATAAATACACACACACACACACACACACACACACACACACACATACCTATATGTGCATCCTAATGGCAAATCTCAGAAAAGGGCACAACAAGACATGTTTTGATTATATGTTCGCCTATAACCTTTACAGCTCATTAACCTTTATCTACATTCAGTCATGCTTAAAATCTCCCAAACCTGCAAAATATTTACACTAGTCAGTAAATTACCAGCTTGACAAAATGTGAAGCATGGATCGCAACCGTGAGCAGGGCAAAACAATTTGAACTGTCCACTGATGACAGCTAGCTTCCACCAAACTCTAGTCCCAGCAGATAATATGGGTGCAACTAGCTTGTGAGGAACAAGCCACCTGAGAGAAAGGTCTGAAAACAGCCAAGGACAAGGCCAAAAATGATTAAAAAGATAAATAAAAAAAAAAAAACAGGAGTGCAAAGGACTCAGAGAGAAACCACAAACTTGCTTCAAGCCAAATAATGGATTTTTATTACTATTCCACCGCCAGAACACATAAAACATTAACCCTTTATATTACATCATGCATTATCGTCCTGCAACGTTTAATCCTGAAGCCACACCAGGAATTTTTTTGGAGTACAAGTCCTAAAAACAGAGGAGATAATGGCAACAGAGTGATGTCACCGAACGCGGGTCAGGCAAACACAGGTACTGTTTTCAACAAAAGACCCATAGAGACTGGTGAATGGTTACAAGATCATTTTTGTTTTAAAATGGAAAACGGAGGCCCTAAGGGGTCGCATAATACAGATTCTTATAATGAAGAAGTGGATAAGATTTCAAAATTAATGTTTAAGTACAAAACATTATGTATAGAAAATGCATACCTCACTGAATGCGTCAATAGGAACATTGTTCCAAAAGGTTTAAAGGTGTATAAATACCCTAATAATGTTCAAATGGGCTCAGTTTTTCAGAAAGAATTAATGGAAGTATTCAATAAATGTGGTCTTGATGTTTTAAAATTAATTATTAAGCAGAATGGTAGGACATTAGAAATTTTGCAAAAAGAAATTGATGAGTTGGATGGTTATACAAAAGAGGACCTTATTTTTGGGATAAACAAAGAAAAAGAAAAACACTTTAAAGTGAGAAGCAAAATTGATGGTAAATGTGAAGAGTTGAACAGAAAAATGAAAAATAAATAAGAAGGGATCTTCAAGATTATGAAAATAATGTTAGTTACCCCAAACCACCCTACATGAATAGAAAAACATATAGACAGGAGAAAAATAAAATACAGGATAATGACCAGACAATAGGTGAATGGGAGGAATATGATTACAATAGGGAATTTCCCCCTTTAGGTAGGGAAAATAGGTTTCCCAATAAACAAGGACAACAAAATGGAAATTTTCAAATGGGGGGGGGTACTAGATATTTGTACCCCAGTCCCAGATGGAGGAAATCTCGAACAGGAGATAAAAGTGGAAGGATATACAAGTACCTATAATGGATTCTCTATTTATAATTTCAGTAATGTCCCCCTAGTGAAGGAACATTTTAATCTCTAAGGGAAGGGACTTAAATTCATCCCTTATGTTAAAGGAGATCAAACAAGAACATTTCTGGACATTAAATTGTTTTTGAGGAAAGTAAATTTGGAAATATTATTTTCCAAAGATAATACAAAAAATGCAGTTTATAATGATCAAGTATTAACAAGAAAAACTATGTTTAATCCCCCCTATGCATCCCCAATTAAAAAACTTGGGAGTGTGTTTTGGAAAAAGAAATTAGGGATTCACAAAGGAGAATTAAATATAATATGAACCTTAACTGGGAAGAGAATAAAGTTTTGGAAGAATTAAAATCCAATTTTAATGCGAGAATAATGAAACCAGATAAGGGTGGGGTGATAGTAATTATGGATCTTATACAATATGAAGGGAAAATGAAGGAAATACTTTGGGATGAAATTAAATACACTTGTGTCTCTAGGAATGAAGTGAATCTGGCCTATAATAGAACAGACATAGAATTAGAAGATATGGTCCATGAAGGCACCATTGATAAAAAAATGTACACATATTTGAAGGTTGAAAAACCAAAAATCCCTATAATATTTGGAATCCCTAAGATCCATAAAAATTTGTTAGACCCCACACTCAGGCCTATAGTATCGGCTGATGGTTCGAAAACATTTCCTTTAGCAAAATACGTGGATACTAAAACAAAACACATTTTGGTCAATAAGAAGGTTATATTAAAAGATTCTTGGGATCTATTAAGGGAAATCACTTCAGATTTGTGTATTGAAAATGTATTACTTGTCACTATAGACATAGTTGACCTATTTTCCTCCATCCCTTATGTGGCAGGAATGAAAATGTTTGAGGACATTGTGTTCCAAGATAAAAATTTAACCCACAGAGAAAAGGTAGTGAGCACAGGATTAATGGATATGGTCCTGAAGAATAATTTTTTGATTTTTAATGGTGAATTTTTTCAACAAACTCAGGGGGTAGCCAAGGGTGCGGCCAGTGCTCCTACCTTTGCAAACTTAGTTTTGGCTAAGTGAGAGGAAACACATGTCCTAAATTCTAGTTTCCACTCCTGTTAGATGCTACATTGTAGATTTTTAGACGATATAGTAATTTTTTGGACGGGGGATAATCAAAAATTTGAAGAATTTATGGAGTATATTAGTAAAACCACAGATTTCCTTAAGTTTACCTATAAAATATCTTATGAGAGTTTACAATATCTAGACCTAGAAATATACAGGGTAAACAATTCCTTGGAAACTAGGGTTCATAGGAAATCAACTTTTTGTAATTATTTCCTTCACTATAATAGTGCACATCCTGCACATTGTAAGAAGAACATAGTGAAAGGGCAATTTGTTAGGGGGTCACGTATGACTAGTATGGATAGTGACTTTTGGAATTAATGTAATTTATTAGAGAAGATGTTTACAGAAAGGGGGTACCCTAAGGATCTTGTTAAAACATTAGGTCTGAGGTGGAAAAAGGGAGAACTGACAAATTTAAACCAATTAAGGGGATTAAATTGGATAAAATAATGTAAGTGAAAATAAAGGGATAAATGGTAGTGGGGAATATCAGCAGGCACGCGTTTTAGAATATAATGCAATAAATAATATAAAAGCAATTTTTTTTTACAAAGAATGGAATAGGTTTATTTCCTTCATAGATTTGGAAGGTATATCTAGGATAACTTCCAAAGTGGTCTTTAGAAATTCAAGTAGTATAAAGGATATCCTAGAAAGTAAGAATAGAAATAATAAAAAACTATGGTGGAAGAAATGGAAGGAAACTAGGTCCTTACAAATGTGGATGGTGTAACCAATGTGAACATATCATAAATGAGGAAAGAATTTTTTTAGAAAGTAGGAAAAGATGGGTAGTTAGTAAAGGATATTACAATTATGAGTCCAAGGGGTTAGTATATCTTGCCATCTGTCAGAAATGTAATTCCTTGTATGTGGGCAAAACAGAGAGAACTTTAAAAAGGAGAATTTATGAACACACTTATGACATAATGAAAGGGAAAGAAACAAATGCATTATTAAAGCATTCTAAGGTGTGTGAGGGTTACAAATTTCTGTTTTTTGTACAGGAACAAATTAAAAAGGATATCAGGGGTGGCCCATGGGAAGAGAAAATAGGGTATAAGGACTTATGGTGGCAAGTAACCTTAGAAACAGGTAAAACACCAGGCTTAAATGATTACCTGTCTATACTACCACTTTTAAAATTAAGGTTTGCTAAGTTGTGAAAGAAAGTTTGTTATATGTAATATTTAGGTGGAACTGTTCATTAAGAATTTAAGGTTCATAGGTTCATACTAAGCTAACTGCCCTTGTGAGCCATTTTAAGCCTAGCCAATTATTTCTTGTGAGACTCAAACCTTGCACCTTATGTTTGTAAGGCAAACACCTTAACCATTAGGCCACCCTTCCAACCCTCAAACATTCAAAAAGAATGAATCAAATAAATTCTTTTATAGTAAAATATCCATTCTGCTATATCACTTATGTACAAAAGTTTTTCTAAGGTAAACGTGGTGGAAAATGATTTTATTTAATAAAATGTATTTATAATAATATTTTATATAAAAAAACAAGGCAACATTTATGAGTTTAAAGGCGGTATATGCAATTAATATTCATGAGCCCAAATGAGAGATTACTTTTTTTTTAAATTAAGTGATGGTATTTTATTGGTTCGTTTGGTTTTCGAAACTGTATAAATAGAATTAGAGATTTTAAATGGAGCATCTGATGAAGTTCATTGAATGAGGACGAAAACGCATGGTGTAATATAAAGCGTTAATGTTTTATGTGTTCTGGCGGTGGAATAGTAATAAAAATCAGTTATTTGGCTTGAAGCAAGTTCGTGGTTTCTCTGAGTCCTTTGCACTCCTGTTTTTTTTTTGTTATTGGTTTTGTCTGGAGGGCATTTGTTCTTTTTGGATTAAAAAGATAAATGTTGACACACTTTGTACACACAGGACAGACCCCCCCGCCACCCCCACCCCCCTCCCGCAAAAAAAGGATATCATAGCCCATCTAACCCAAAACTACACTTAGTTTAAATGAGTAACATTATGGATAGAAAAAGCCCAGAAAGGTAAACATTGCCAATATACTAACAAAAATGTTTAGTGCAAACTAGTGAAAATAATGACAGATATGTGTAATGTGTCAGTCAATTTTATTTACTTTTAGTATTGTGCTCATCAATCTGGTGCTAGGTCCAGCAGTAGCAGTGAGCTCCATACTGAGGAGCTGAAGCAAAACTGGATCACATGTTGCCTAACAGACTGAGAAAAAGGTCATGTCTAAGTAACCTATGAGAAATAGAATACAATGACAGTTCTTAAAAGCTCATGTTTTTTAACCCTATGATTTCTCAGCCACAGGAATTATTTCAGGCCGTTTTGATGAATTGTTTAAAGGTAACTGGATACGGCACTGTATTCAACAAAGGATGAGATCAATGAAGTATGAAACCGTACGATAAATCCCCTCACGCCTAGATATGCCAGGAAGAATGAGATCGGCTACAGAATATGCTTTTCTGACAGTAGATTACAAACTGTCAAATTTAAACCACTACCTTTGTTCCTAAATCTTTAAGGATGTTATCTTTTAGTGATCTGACCATTATTTTTATAATCAGCATTTACTGTCCATTTTACCAGGTCTCCTGATGCTATATTTGTTGATAAAGGTGAAATCATTACTACAACACCAGTTATGCATTTTTTTTTTTTAAGAGAACACCAGCATTCAAACAACTGCATCACTTAGTATGCATTCATCATATATCTGGACACCTGGAGTCCATTTCTCACATTTATATCAGAGAAAACAGCCAAAAAAAAAAAAAACTTAGTCCCAAGCCAAAAGCCTAAACCTTCTAGATTTTATTGCATACTAGGGAGACATACGTACATCTTCCCATTATTTGTTTGTGAATTGCTTGTCATGTGGTTACTTTTCAGTTATATAGGTTCATAGGTGTGTACTAGGCCAATGGACCTGGAGCCTTTACAAGCTTAGCCCATAGAAGTTGCCTTGGCATCATGTTGGCTTACGTTAGTTCCCAGTGCCTCTATCAAGTAGAGCCACTGGAGTGATCCCCAGGGTGAACTTTCTACTACCCATCCACTCATCATGATTTCTCTTGAAGAGGGTTAGTGATGTGCTCTGCTTGACATGTATGGGAAGTCTATGCCAGAGCATGGGCAGTCTCTCTTGGGTGAGGAACCTGTCCCCTCCAGCATGTTCTGTTGATTGTGGTAATGACATTGAGGTCTCTGGAGTGTGTGGTGTGGAAAGATTGGGATTTCTTTAGATGTAGCACTTCTAACAGAGCTGGGTCAGACATAGTTTTGTAAGTCAAGCAGAGATCACCTCTAATTAGGCAATACGAGACCAAGAATAGGTGGAGTATTTTAAGTCTGTCCATGTAGGACATGTGTTTAATGCCTTTGATCCTCTTCATGAGGTACTTCTGTGGCCTCTTCAACTGTTGCAGGTGTCTAGTGAGGTACATGCCAAATGAGACATTATACTTGATGATTGGTCTAATGAGGGAATAGTAGAAAGACACTATTACCTCTTTCTTCCAGGATGCAAAACTCATGGTAATGAGATGTGCCACACAGAAGGACTTTTTAACCACAGTGGCAATGTGGTGGTCGAAAAAGAGGTTGTTGTCAACCTGCGACCCCAGATCTCTTATAATACCTGCAATGTTCAGTGGGCTCCCATCAATGTGGTAATTAGTGGGAAAGTACAGTTGTGTATACTTATCATAAATGTAAATGTTCGAGTGTATTCACTGTTCCAGTCATAACACTTGGGTTATCCTGCCAGGAGTAGCCCTCAGTCGGCCCGAATACCAGAGGCTTAGTATTTCTGTGTCAGTTGCTGTCACTCCAGGGCTGACGTAAGGTCATCAGTGGTATAAAATCAGGCAGCCAACACCATTATATCATTTTTTCTTGCCCCAAATGTCAGGAGCCCCCAAAAGGGAGCTAAGTTGTGATGGATTAACACCACCAGTAGAAAGTAAATACCAATAGCCCTGTAAGGGTGAGGAAGAGAGAGACAGACAAGGGGGCTGGAGGGTGGGAAACCAGAACTGCAACAGTGAATACACTCGAACATCTACATTTATGGTAAGTGTACACAACTGTACTATGTTCGTCGTGTTTCACTGTTGCAGTCATCACACTTGGGTTGATTCCCAAAGCTGAAGAATGGGTAGAGGCAGTCAAGAAGATTTGGGGATGGCAAGTATGCCCTGCAGGACTGCAGTTGCAAAGCCTGCACTGGATCTTGAAAAGATAGGCAGGTGGTAATGCTTGGTGAAGGTATGAGCAGAACTCCATGTTGCAGCTTCCAGGATACCCCTGGTAAGGACCCTCTGAGAAAGGCTGTAGAGGTTGAAGTTTCCCTAGTAGAATGTGTTCTGACCCCTGTGGGGGTGGTTTCCCATGGTGTTTCTAACATAAATGGACAGGGTGTGCTATCCATTTGGAAACACTTTATTTTGATATGGCTTTGCCCTCTGTCCCTGGTGCAAAGCTGACTAGTAACTGGTCAGATTTCCTAAAGGGCTTAGTCCTATACAGGTAGAATCTGAGCTGTCTGTGCACATCTAGAGAGTGCAGGATCCTTTCCCCCTTATTTTGAGGTTTAGGGAAAAAGGTAGACAAGTGAATAGCTTGGTTGAGAGCCACACTGGACACCACTTTAGGCATGAAGTTTGGGTTAGTCCTGTGGGAGACCCTGTCAGCATGAAAAATGATGAAAGGTTCCACAGCCATAAGTGCTTGTAGCTCAGACACTCTTCTAGCTTAAGTGATGGCCAGAAGCAAGGCTGTTTTCCAAGAGAGGAATTTTAACTCTGCTGAATCTGCAGGCTCAAAGCGGGGGGGGGGGGGGCTTTTCCAACACAAAGTTAAGGTCCCAAGCAGGGGTGGGGGCTCTTCTTGGTGGCCTTAAGTTGTTAGCCCCTTTTAGGAACTGCTTGATGAGAGGGTGTGAGAAGAGAGGTGGCTCAGTGCTGTAATGTGCAGAGATGGCAGAGGCATGGATTTTAATGGAAGAGAAGGCTAGGCCTCAGTGGAGTAGGTCTCCTAGGTAATCCAGGATGAGAGGTAAGGAGGGTTGTGCTGGGTCAGCTCCTTTAGTCTGGATACAGGAACAATACCTTTTCCACTTGTCAGCATAGGATTTTCTAGTACTGGGTCATATGGCTTCCCGTATGACATCCAGGACTTGTTTGCTTAGACTGGCCACTGGTGGAGAAGTCAAGGAATACGCCAGGCTGCTAGGTTTAGGGTCTGCAACTGTGGATGCAAGAACTCTTCCTCCTGCTGAGTTAGGAGAGTTGGAATCTGGGGGAGGTGCCATGGAGGCAATGGGGACAGACTGCGCAGTACTGGGTACCAGTGTTGGCATGGCCAGTCTGGGGTAATCAGGATTGCCCTTGGTCTTTCCTCCCTTATCTTGAGTAATGCTCTTGTAAGAAGAGGTAGAGGGGGGAAATGCATAGATTGAGAGGTTTGTTCACTGGAAGGATATGGCATCCACTTTCCAGGCCTTGCTGTGAGGTACCCTGATGCAGAATTTGCTGAGCTGGTGGTTGTAGGTGGAGGCAAAAAGGTCCACCTTCGGGGTACACCATTTTTGGGTCACAAGGTTGAAATTGTTGTGGTTAAATTGCTACTCGTGAGGGTCCAGGAGATTTCTGCTTAAGTTGTCTGCCAGAGAGTTTTGGTTGCCTGACAGGAATTGAGCTTGCAGATGAATATGCATGGCTAAGGCCATATTCCAAAGGGTCATGGCTAGCCTGCAGAGTGTGTTCCCCTTGCTTGTTGATGTACCACATTACTGTGGTGTTGTTGGCTTTGATTAGGAGAGGCCCTGGAGACAGCAGGGATCTGAAAGTTGTCAGAGCATGCTCAAAAGCTAGCATCACTTTTTGATTGATGTGCAGATGAATTTGGTTTGGGTTCCAGTGGCCCTGAATGCACCTGCTGTCCAGGTGAGCACCCCAGGCATAGTCTGATGCACCTGTGGTTAGGGTCTGGGGGGCATGGGGTTGTGAAAAGGGAAGTCTCTTGTTGTGGTTGCATGCTGCTGCACACCACAGAAAGTCTTTCCTTAGACAGGGTATCATAGGTATAATAGTTTCCAGGTCCTGAGAATGTTGACACCAAAGGCTTTTTAAGTACCACTGAAGTTTCCTCATATGGAATTAGTAGAATGTAGGAGGCCATGAACCCTAGAGCTTGCAGGATGTTCCTTGCAGATAACTGGGTTCTGGTGGCCAGTTGAGAGAGGTCGCCTGTCAGATAGGCTTGTTTTTCTGGAGTTAGAAATGCCATCTGGGATGCTGTGTCCAGGCTTGCTCCCAGGAATACAATGTTTTGACTGGAGACTAGTTCCGATTTCCTCACATTGATCGTGTATCCCAGTGAGGTTATTACGTCCTTTACAAATGTCAGGTGCTGTACCAGCTTTTCCTGACTGTCTGCCTGAATCAGGCAGTCATCCAAGTAAAGGTAAATTTTAATATTTCTTTGTCTGCAAAAAGCAATGGCTGGAGGCATTTTGTGAAAACTCTGGGAGCAGTAGATAAGCCAAAGGGAAGTGCAGAGAACTGACAATGCATAGATCCTGCCCTGAAATGTATATATTTTCTGCAAGACTCTCTGATTGGAATATGCAGATAGGCCTCTGAGCTCTAGAGTGGCTAAGGAGGCTTCTTTGGACAACATAGGGAGAAGCTGCTGCAGTGAGCATTTTGAATTTTGGTACCATCAGGAAGGTGTTTAGAACAGACAGATCTAAGATTGGCCGCCAGGGGCCCTCTTTTCTGGGTACCAGAAAAAATCTGGAATAGAACTCTTGGCCTATCTGATCTGTGGGAACAGGCTGAATTGCCCTCATGGAGAGCAGGGAATTAACTTGGTTTTGTGCCTCTGCCCACTGGTTTGGAGGAAGATCTGGGTATCCCTTTGGGGGTGGCAAGGTGTGGAAATAAAATTTGTACCCCTGGGACACTATGTTGAGGACCCATCGATCGTTGGTGATGGAGGCCCAGTTTTATGCATGGGAGGCAAGTTTTCCTCCTAGGAGCAC
The DNA here is from genome assembly GCF_019279795.1 of Protopterus annectens. NCBI lineage: Eukaryota > Metazoa > Chordata > Ceratodontiformes > Protopteridae > Protopterus > Protopterus annectens. The sequence continues at coordinate 139,647,022 of NC_056749.1, read as the reverse complement.
GAGGAGATGGGCAGTGGTGAGAGGAGGAGTTGAGGAGTCATTGGGAATTCTTTCCATAAGGGGGTGACTTAGCACTCCCTGGTTCAGAAGTGGAGGAATTCCTTTGCTTAGACCTCTGCATACACTGAGACTGCTGTCTGGGAGGTCTGTTACCCCTAGGTCTAGTCTGAGGTGGCCTTGAAGGGGCTGGAAAGGACCGATGCTTTGAGGAGCAAGGCCTACTGAATCTTGGAGGCTGTACTTGCAAAAAGTCTTTAACTGTCTGCATAGACTTAGCTTTTTCTTCCATCTTTTTTAAAACCTCTTCTGCTTTGGTGCCAAACAGATAGTGGTGTGTCCAATAATTTTGATTTGACATGATCTGGCAAGGACTGCTCCTTAAGCCAAGCATGCCTTCTAAGTACACAACCTGTGACTGCTGCCCTGTAGGATGCTTCTAGGGCATCAAACCCGCACTGCAGGGTATGCTTACTGATTTGGCTTGCAGAATGCATAAGTTCCTGTAAATCTTTATTTTCTGCTCAGTCAGGGAAGGTAGATAATTTTTGATTAATGAGTTCCATGGTATGTTGCTGGTATTTCAGCATGTGGAACTGACAATTTAATGCTCTAATGGCAAGAGTTGCAGCGGTATATACTTTTTTACCCCATCTGTCTAAGGCTCGAGAATCCCTGTCAGAGGGGGTGAGTTCTTAGCTGTAGTTACTTTTATTCCTTTAGGCCCTTGGGAGATGACCTCTGGGTCAGCAGTAGAATTCTTGAAAAGAAATTTGGGGTAGGAGGATGACGTAATGGTTAAGGTCTTTACCTTAAAGACACAAGGTGCAGGGTTTGATTCTCACATGGGGTAACTGGCTAGGTTCAAATAGCCCAAAAGGCAGTTAGCCTAGTACTAATCTCTCTTTGAACCTATTTATACATGTCAAGCAGAGCACCTCTTTGGCCCTCTTCAAAAGGAACCTTGATGATTGCATGGGAGAAAGGAAATTTTCCCCAGGGATTACGTCAGTCGCCCTGCTAGACAGGGGTCCAGGGAACTAAATAGTGTGGGAAGAAATAGCCAGGGAATTGTTATGGCTAGGCTTGTATAGGCCCCTAGGGCCAATAGCCTAGTACCAACCTATGAGTCAGGGACTCTAATACCTGTCAGGTTCCCTGGGAGCAGGAGGTAAAGTATCAGGAGTTAGACTGGATTCCATAAAGACATCATCCACAACATTTGGAACAGGAGGTATAGATACAGGTCTGTGCTATGGTAAATCTAAAAATTCCCAGAGTCTTTTTTTGGACTGAAGGTAATCCTGGCATTCCCAATGGAAGTGCTCTCTCAAAGTATGTAGGGTTTCACCAAAAGAAAAATTCTCTGGAGGAGAGGCAGAAGGAATGGATTCATAAGCAGATAAAGGCATGTCTTCATAATCAGAAACCTCAGAGTCGTCGGACTCTTGGTCAGATAAATCTGCTGGGGACAAGTCTCTTTTTCTTTTAGCAGGGAAAGGTTGACTTCCCCTAATCAGCATAATAAGGTCTTCTGACATTTTAAGCACCTGTGATTGTGGCAAGGAAGCAGGCGCGTGAGTTTGGGTCATCGGTCTTTTAGACATAGCTCGCACTCTTGGCCTTAGAAACTCTGTAGTTTTAGAAAGAACTGAAGACACGAAAGAAGTCATCGATTTGTGTTGAATATTGGTAGTGAGAAGAACTTCCTCAGAAGCCGGTGCCTGCACTGCGACTCCAGACCCATCCAAGGTAGAGACATCCACAGGTTCTGTAGTCAAAGATGAGTCTCACGGCATACTGGATTCGAACGGGTCTCGGTAGTGGCCTGTGAATCCATCAATGCGGGCATCAGGGGCTGTGAAAGTGCCTCACTGAGTACCGGTGAACTGGAGAACTAGCTTAATGGAAGCATCGTCGGTAGTTTTGGGCCTGTGCCGTCTGTCTCTGTCCTTATCCTTATATTTTGTTTGGAAGATCGGTAGTCAGATGGCTTACCAAAGCCATTTCGGAATATGGAGATCGAGAGCGAAAGTATTTAGCGACAATAAGGGCCCGACAATGAATAGTTTGGGTGTTGAACAAAGCACAAAACCAACAGCGAGGAATGTCGTGGTCTGGGCCTAAACAAGTGACATAGTAAGTATGGAAATCTCTGTATAATATTTGCTTCCCACAGGTGAGACAATTGTTAACTTTTTCTGACATCGTTTATAGAAAAAGGATCCCCAATGGGGTACTTAATTTTAGAAGACTTCAGCTTCAATTCGGAAATGAAAACTCAGGTAGCAGCCAACCAGCACTCATGCGAACTGCTTCTGGCTCCTCGGCAAGAAAGACTGATGTAATGGCGTCGGCTGCCAGTTTTTATACCACTGACAACCCAACATCAGTCCTGAAGTGGCAGCAACCGATGCAGAAATACTAAGCCTCTGGTATTCCGGCCGAATGAGGGCTACCCCTGGCAGGATAACCCAAGTGTGATAACTACAACAGTGAAACACGAAGAACATCTGAGTTTTTACCAAAGGGCATGACAACACATTTTTTGGCATTAAGCTTAAGGCCATGGTTTCAACACCAGTCATTGCTTTCAGTGAAGTCTTTCTTCAGGATGTCTGCATCACTTGGGGAGCTAATAATGGTTCCCAGCTTGCAGTCATCTGTAAACCTGGCCATCCAGATTCCCTTTGTGCTGGTCTGGGCTTTTGAGAAATAGATGCCGAACAGGAGATGACCCAGGACTGATCCCTGTGGGACTCCACTCATGACTGGTTGGCAGTCTGACTTGGAGTCTGCTACTTTCACACTGTGTGTTCTTATTTGTGAGCAAATTTGCAACCCACCTAGTAATATAGGGGTTGATGCCTAGTTTGGTGAGTTTATCAATAATTCCCAAGTGAGGAATAGTATCAAAGGCCATGGCTAGATTAAGGTAGGCTGTATGCACTGCCTTACCTTCATCCACAGCCCTGGTGACTGACTCAAAGAAGTCAACCAGGTTGAGCAGGCATGATCTCCCTTTCACAAAGCCAAACTGTGTAGGGTCTATAGTTTGGAGATTTTCTATATCTTTGTTAATCGGTTCCATGATGATGATGATGATGATGATGCACTCCATAGCTTTATATATCAGACTCATCAGGCTAATGGGGCAATAATTCCCAGGGTCTGTAGTCTCTCCTCCTTTATGGAGAGGGATGACTGTAGCAGTGCATCACTCGGTATGGGCAAAGCCTGAGGTGAGGCTGTGATTGAACAGGGCACACAGATGTGGTGCCCGTTTGCTTTGTAGAACACAGCCAGGGATATTATTGGGTCCCATGGAAGCTGCATTATTGGCCTTGGACAATGCAGCTTTAACCTGTGCTGCAGTAATGCTGGGTGCCTGGCATTCTTCCGGTATTGTGATTGGTCCTTTTGGGGGGAGAGAGTGGTAAAGATGGCACTGAATCTGTCAGCCAATATTGTTGGCAATATCTGTTAGCTGAGTATAGGAGGTACCATTGTGCAGCATCTCATAGCACATCTGGGTATTGCTGTTGAGGTTCTTGATATAGCTATAGAACGCTTTGTGATTGTTTTTAGTGTCTGCTGCAATTTTGCCTTCATAGCAGGCTTTAAGAGGATTTGATGAGGGATTTCAACTTTTTGTTGAGGCTAAAAAAGGAGTTTTTCCAGTCTTGGGAATTCACCTTTTTCTGCAACAGTTTCTTCCTTCTGTTGTAGAGTTTATTAATGGCAGTGGATCACCAGACTGGCTTACTTTTTTTGGAGGAGAGCATCTTGGTTCTGTTGGGTATGGCTACTTCCACGCATTTGTGTACATGCTCATACAGTGTATTGATGTATGATTCAGCAGACATGCAGCTATTTTCCATTGGCATGGGTACTGTGAAGTTAGCCACCTCTGTTTTTAGGAGTCCAAAGTCAGCTCTGGAGAAGTTTTTCAAGGTGGTTACCTTAGCGGGGATGTGGGTGAGATGTGGATTTCCATAGTGATTAGTTCATGGTCAATCTCACCAGGGAGGGATTGACTATTGCTGTAGAGCAATGGCCGCCCATGTTAGTAATAACCAGGCCAAGGATGTTGCTTTCTCTAGTAGGGATCAGAATGAGATGGTCCAGGGCATTTGAATTTATGAATTCCAGGACGCGTTGGGCCAGTGTATTGGTGCTTGAAAAGTTTTCCCAGTTGATGGGGGTGGGGAGGGGGGTAATTGAAGTCGCCTAGTAAGAGAATGTTGGGTTGGACCTTGATAGATTCCAGGGTGCTTAGGAATGTGGAGTGAGAGTCTAAGGACATGGTTGGGGACCTACAGCAGGCTATGACCTGGATAGTCATCGTAAATGTATGACTGCCTACATAGTAAGTGATGGTTTAATAACGATGTTTCTTGTTTAAAAAAATGCAGGAATTGAATAATTTATGTAATACTGCTTAGGATATATGACATATAGCAATTAAGGTTGCCACCCATCCCGTTGTCAGCGGGACACTCACGGATTAAGCTGCCTCATCCCGTTGCCCACTGTGGGACTTGAAAAGTCCCGCTTTTTAATCGCTCTGAATTGCAGTGGAAAAGGTGCAATTACTTCCAGCTTTTCCATGGCAATTCAGTTACGTCATCAACCCGGACCTGCTGGCAAAGCTGCTGCCTGTTTGGTCCGGGTGCTGTAATTCGTGCAGAAATTGGCTGCAATTCATGGAAGGGGTGGGGACCAGGGCAGGAAGAGCCCTGCAAAGATCGCGGCTGTAGGAGCGCTTTGTTTTAAGCGCTTCCACAGCCGCTAAAAAAAAAAAAAAAAGTTTATTTTTCTAATGAGCCAGCCATCCATCCATCCATCCATGCAGCCAGCCAGCTATCCAGTCATTCATCCATCCAGTTGCTACTCCCACCAACCAGCTAGCCACTTCAGCAGCCGGCCAGCCAGTCAGCTAGCCACTGCAGCAGCCGGCCAGCTAGCCACTCCAGCAGCTAGCCAACCAGCCACTCCAGCAGCTAGCCAACTAGCTAGCCACTCCAGCAGCCATCCGCCATACCCATAATAGCATCTCCTTCACCGCTCCTGGGGTGACGTCATGGTAGAGGGTGTGACAAATTTTTGTATTGGCCACACCCCCATGTCCCACTTTGGCCTGCTGAAAAGGTGGCAACCCTATAATTCAATAAAGGTGTTGGAAAAAAAAAAAACGTAGCCCCAGCAGAGAATGCCAACAGTAAGACACCTTTTGTATAACCAGTGTTTTTCCCACTGAAATACATATGGACTGACAGAATTAGATTGGTGGTACAGGGTTGAATGCATCAGGACAGCAAGAAAAATGGTCAGTCCTTCATCAAATGCTGCTACTACATCTTAGAGTGTCATGTGATTCAAAAGGCAAAACCTCGCATTAATGCTCCCATAGTGTTCCATATCTTAATAGAAACAGGTCCTCTGTGTCATTCTAGATAAGCCTGATTACTTTCAACATGCTTTCACAGAGAATAGTAGTAGGCAAATGGGTCTACAATTTTCTGATCTAATATGATCCACCCCACACCCCCGAATGGCCATACATAAGGGGCATACTAACATTTTGTTTAGCACAGCTGACAAGGGCATAGTTAAAAGTTAGGGCTGTGAAAATGCTCTTCATTTAAATAAGAAAAAGCATGCAAGTATCATTCTGGCCTTCTCTTCTCCTACTAAAGTTTATTTTCTCTGCATACTTTGTCTGATGTTAGAAATTCTTTGTTTGTTCTATGTTGCACAGAAAAATAATGGATGCAAAATGTGGAAATTAAAATATATGAATCTAAAGAACAATGTCAACAAATGATGAAATTTCCAGTAAGTGAACAGGAACAACAATGTAGGCACATGAATGATGCAATACAGCATGTAATCTTGAGGAACAATGCGTGCATGAGTGATATTGTGAATAGCAGTACATTCATGAAAATCACAGAAAGTACAGCATATGAACACGAATAATAAAACATGTAAATGAGGCAGCAAAGCCTGCCATTTTGAAGAAAAGAATATAGATTCAAATTATACAATAGGTTGCTCTGAAGAAAGTACAGCTGTGTAAAATCTTACCATACCAGTAGATGTCCTTTACTTCACTTTAAAGTATGCTGTATGTCGCACATATGCTCCTCGCATAGCGTAGGGCATAAAGGGGACATCCAGACTTACCATCCTCAGAACTTCTTTGCCACCAGTCCAAATGTATATCTCAATTTCAGTCTGAACACCTACACCTTGTTTGCTTGTTTCCAAGCCTTTACAGTAAAGTGTCCCATTGGGGTTTTGTTTTTTCTTGACCTTTGGTTGCTCCTGGGGGTTCATGTCATCCAGAAGAGTAAATTCCAGTGCAGATAACAGATTCCTCATAAAGACTGCCACAAACAGTGCTTATTTTGCCTAGGTGCCTCTCATGACAATACAATCTGTTCTATCTGTCAGACTTTCACACCAAAGACTCTGCGTATTGGTCTTTCTTCCCTTGCACTGTATATAATAATCAGCGATTTAAGTTATTCGCTAAGGATACTATGGAAGGAGCCTCCCATCCCTAGGGTCAACCATTAGAGAAGAAGGTTAAGAAACAAAGACTGGAATCATCTGCTGTCTAGTCTCTGCTTGGCATTTCTCCAGAGGTGAGCGAGAACTCACTGTCAGGTTCCTCTGCCACAACCTGGTTGGAGACTGGTGCAGATCCGACTTTCAGCACATCTGATGAGGCTTCGCAGACATCTGATTCGATTGTTCAGGGAGAACCATGGTTTTTCCAAGAGGCCTAGTGGTGTTCCACAGATTTTAGTTAGGAAAGAAGTCCATACTCCTGTTACTGAATACCATCCCGGATCACAGCCCTCTAAGTTTTTACAGGGCAGATGTCCCATTAAAGAAGAAACAAAAAACTAAACATGTTTTTCCTACTCCTATGGATCCACCTCAGTGGGTCTCTGTTTCAGCTACCCCTTGGTTGTCTACTCCACTTAAAAGACCCAGGGAACAGGATTCCTCAGTGGAGAGGTTGGATTCTACTGAGGAATCCCTTGCTTACTCTTCCCAAAATCCTTCTCCTTTGGACTATGGGTCTGATGAAGAGGAATCTAACAGCCTTGATACTCCCCTCAAAGAAATTTTCTGTTGGGAACACATGGGATTGTGATCAGGTCTCTGAAATCCAAAAGAGGTACTATGAGTTGCTGCAGATATGATCTCCAAAACCTTCTGTTATTCCTCCTGTTTTGGCTGCTTTGTTAGATGCATTTTTAAATGCCTCTAAGGCTACTGATTCTCTACCCCCTACCCCCTGCCCCCTACTCCCAAGAAGTCCGATGGGTTTTATAGGGTGCCTGAGGACTGTCACTTTTTGTACAAGTCTCCTGCTGCTGACCCCTCAATGGTGTCTGTAGCCTCTGACAAGCCCTCTCAATTGCTTCCTTTGTCCAAGTTACTGCCCTCTGATAAAGAAAGCAGGAGCATGGAAAGGCTACATAAGAAGGTTCACACCTCGGCTATCTTGGCTTTTAGGGCTATTAATCATCAGACCAATATGGTCCAGCTATGTGTTGGCTCTCCTTTCTCAGGCTTGTCAGGTTCTTTCTGATCTCCCAGACTCTGAGGGTAAAATATCTGTTCTTCCTTTGTTAGGCTTAGTTTATGGATGCCCCTCTTGATAATAAACACTTGTTTGGGCAAGCTGCTGCTGGTTTAAGTCCCTTCAGGAAAAGGGGAAGGCCTTAGAGGAACTCAAACATGTGTTCCTCTCTCCTGTTCCTAAAATTTCAGAGAAACTACCCCAATAAGCCTAACTTTGTTCAAAGGCAATCTTGTCCTCCTCCTAAGAGCAAAAAGACTGGCAAGCAAGCGGGCTCCTCCGGCTAAGGCCACGCAGACGTCAAGGACTCGCAAGTCTTCCTTTCCAGATAAACTGGGCGCCATCTGACTATCCATCTCTTCCCAACCACATTTCTCTTTCTCTTCACCTCTCTCTCACTCAGTCTTCCTGTTTGGCTTCAGATTACTCAGGATTCATGAGTTCTGTCCATTATTCGCCAAGGGTATTTCATGGTGTGGAAATCCTATTCCCCCTTTTATGGGCATTCCTCAGCCTCCTTGGGAACAACTTCCCTTTTCCCAGAGGTACTTCTGGACCTTTTGACCCTGGGTATTATTCAAGAGGTGCCCGTGGATGTTTGTAATACTCAGAAAAGAGGGTACATTGAGACCTATTCTAGACCTCGCTCATCTCATCCCTTTTCTGCAGATGCCCACTTTTCAAATGCTGTCCCTTAAGACACTTTTGCCTCCTTGGGCTTACATGGTGTCTCTGGATCTCAAGGATGCTTATCTCCATATTCCAGTCCATCCTGTTTTCAGGAAGTTTGGGGTTTTTTTTCTCTTTTTCATCCTGGAATTTTCAGTCCTCTGCTTTTCCAGTGGCCTTTCTACTGCGTCAAGGGTATTCATCAAATGCCTTGCTCCTGTGATTGTTTTTGGCAGGCTTCATGGAATCCAGGTATTTCCTTACCTGGGCTACCTGCTAAGTCAAGCCTCCTCTCCAAAGATCCTGTTGCAAAATCTTCATTTTGCCATTTCCCTTCTTCAGAGCCTGGGGTGCACAATAAACTTCAAAAAGACTTCTTGGACTCCTCAGTTTCATGTCTTTCTGGGTTGCAGGATTCAGACAGTGCCTAGGCTAACATTCCTGCCTCCTCCCCAAGGCCTTAACTCTCATTTCCATCTTTCAAACTCTTCTTCCTCTGGCTTCCATTACAGTCAGGGAGTTTCACAGAGCTCTGGGTTTCATGACATCCACCATTCTATGCTCCCTCTGGCCAAACTCCACATGAGAAAGTTTTAGTGGTTCCTGAAGTCAGTTTGGCGTCAACATGCACATCCTCCTCCAAAATTTGTAGTTTCTATTCTACCTTGTCTCAGGAAGGAACTTCAGTGGTGGATCCAGCAGTTTGTCTTTAAATCCAGGGCTCCCTTTTCATCACCCTCTTCCCTCTAAGGAAATGTTCACTGACGCTTCAGATGTGGAATGGGGAGCAGCTTTTGGCTCCCTAAAGGTGCAAGGGGTGTGGTCACGTCTTCAACAGAAGGAGCACATCAAGGTCAAAGAAATTACAGCCCTTCTACTGGCTCTTTAGGCTTTTCATCCATTTTTCTCTCCAGGACCTCTGCATGGCATTCACATACAATACCACAGTATGTGGTTTATAAACAAATGGAGGAACGCAGTCATACCTTCTTTGCTGGTTGGCACTCCTAGTATGGGATCTTGCTGTCCAGTATCACATGACTCATCAGGCAGTTTACATTCTTTCAGGTCAAAACACAGTAGTAGACACACTGAGCTGGTCCATTAACTCAACTCCATGAATGGATGCTTCACAGGGATGTGTTTCTGGACACTGTCGATCAGTGGGGTAACTCCTCAAGTAGATCTATTTGCCGGCCCTCTGAACAGACAACTTCCTGTATTTTGTGCCAGAGTCTCAGGTCTTCTGGTGTGGAAGGTGGATGCCCTCTTTTTTCTTGGAATGTGATGTTTCTTTACGCACTCCCTCCCCTTCCTCTTATTCCAAAAGTCCTGTTCAAAATTCAACAGGATGCCTCAAAAACATTGCTGCTGACTCCCTTTTGGCCGAGACAGCATTGGTTCCCTCTTCTTCTGCATTTAGCCAAGGGCAATAATCACAAGTTACCTCACAGGGTGGACCTTCTCACACAAGACAAGGCATCTCTCATCCATCCTCACCTGTCCACTCCTCAACTGACACTGTGGGTGATAGGATTTTGATTCCACATAGACACCTTTTTTTCTGAACACATGCTTAGGGTCCTGCAGGAGGCCAGGAAACCTAACACTAGAAAATCCTACTTATCCAAATGGAAGAGGTTTTCTGTTCGGTGTCTGTCTCGTAACCTGGATCCACTTTCTGTGGATGTTCCTTTGGTTATATCTTATCTGTGTGAACTGCTTAATGCTGGTTTGACCTATTCTTCTGTTAAGGTCCACTTATCAGCTCTCTCCGCTTGTCTGCCTTTATCTCCTCCTTTAGCTTCTAGATTTGAAGCTAAACAATTCCTTAAAGGCGTCTTTCCAGGAAGTCTGTTCCTCCTCCCTGGGATCTTAATTTTGTTTTATAGAAGTTGACTCAGGCTCCTTTTGAGCCTGCTGCTTCAGCTTCCTTGCAACATTGTTCTTGGAAAACTGTTCTTTTGTTGGCCCTTACTTCTACCAGTGAGAGGGTGCTGCATATTTTGGATATGCACAGACAACGCAGATTTTACTTGGATAAGACTAAGTCTATTAGAAAAGCTAATGAGTCATTTGTTTCTTTTCATCCTAGGCCCCTATGATTAACTGTACCCAAGGAAACTATTTCTTCTTGGATCTCAAAGGTTATTTATTTTTGTTAAACTTTTCATGGTAAGAGTCTTCCTTCTTCTGTAAGGTTCATTCTACTAGAGCTGTGGTTTCCTTTGGTGCTTTTTTCCAAGGGGTTGGACACTAACTCTATTCTTGAGGCAGTTACCTGGACTTCTGTGCATATATTTACCCAGCACTACAAGTTGGATGGAATCCCCAGAGCTAGATTTGGTTTTGCTAGGGTCATCCTTCATGGCTTCCTAGACGGCTCTGCTGTTTCTTCCTCCGCCCAAGTTTCTTCTTGAGGAATACTGCAACCAGTGAATGGGATGACATAGTAGAGTTGTGTAAAATCTTACCATAACTGTAGAAGTCCTTTCCTTCACTGTTGCAGTGTTCGGTCCCTCCCTCCTCCTCGCTGGTCCATTTCCCTCTTGGATGCACTGGTTACCTCTTGGTTGTCTTTTGAATGGCGTTCCTACCGGGGCTATCAGTTCTGAGGAAGGTAAATCCAGACATCACCTTTATGCCCTATGCTACACAAGGAACATACATGTGACGTACGGCATACCTTAAAGCAACAGTATACTTTTGTGTACTGGCTGGACTTCAGGCTACCCAAGGCAGGGAATTCCAGATGTAAGGACTACTGCAACAGTGAATGGAAGGACATCAATGCATACACACAAATGTTGCAATACAGCATAAAAAATTAACAATGTATTTGACACAAGGGATATAATGTACAGTATGTGGTCCTGAAAACAATACATGTTCAAAAATGATGCACTCTATCACGTGTGAACTTGAATAGTATGTGCACACAACTGATTGCTATGAAGTCACGACTGATATGTGATATTAATGCATTATGACAACTGGCAACATTAATATGTTCTGTCATTGTAAACTTTTCTACAACAGAAACAAAAGGGATAAAACGCCAGCTGTCTACAGAATTTTGTGTAGTAAGAAAACTCACTGAAACCTACCTCTTTAAACCACGAGTCAATATATTTAAGGCAGGAAGGAGTGATGGATGCAGCCCTCCTCAAAAAAAAAAAAAAAAAGTCTGAGATATGCCACTTTAGTTTGTTTTAACATGTTTTTCTGCTTAAAAAATGCTCTGGGTGAATTGGATATGAAACAAACAAAGGAAGTGCTACTTTTGTATGAAAACAATTCAGAGCTGTGAACATATTAACATTTTAGTTTACCAGCCCAGAGTACTACAACATGCAAAATATATTTCATAGCTGCTAATTATTCACGGAACTGCTAAAAATGCAAATGTAGCCACATGCTTTTTTGTGGTTTGTTAGTCTAGCTGGAAAATTAATTATATACATTTTGTTTTTCAATCAGCTTCAAGGCCACTCCACAATCTGCCTTCACATTCCTCTCGGCAGCTTCATCGCTCCTCCTATCATCATTGTTCATCTCCTTAATCAATTCAATCAGCTCACTTCCTTTAATCCTGAAATGTTACACTTAGTGCCAAGCTTAGATCTGCCAGCATTCTGACCCAGGATATTATTCTGTCTTACATGCCTTATTATTCACTGATTACAGACCTCAAATTCTAACCTTCATTGTACAACAGCATAACAGTTATGTGACTCGCATACAGTACAGTAGCATTGTAGTCACATGACTCATACCCATCTTTACAATACAGGAGCACAACAGTCACATGTCACAAAGGGCACCTCTCTGGCAGTTTCATATTTGGATAAGTTGCTAATTTGTAAAATGTACAGTTAGTCTAGAGCTGAAACTCTGACAGCGTTTTCCTGTTTTCTTAGAGAGTAGAGACAGCAATGGCTGAAAAACAAGGTATCCAGTTCATATAGCCTGAACAATGATTTCTCTCCCCAAAGCAAAACACTGCAATAAGAACAGGTGCCCTAGAGCTAAAAGTCATGTGACTACTACTATCCCAAAGTTCAACTCCTTCGAATAAAATGAAGCCACAGATCTTGTACGCTCAATTTAACAGGTCAGTGGTCTCTCAGTTCTGGGAAATGATTCATACATACTCAAACCACTAGGAGTGAGGGTCACTTATTGTGTGCATGCCTCTTATGTTAATCTGACCATATATCTCATTTCTCTCTACTTTCACTGGCTTATGTGAGTAATCACAAAACCATCACTTTTGAAATCCCACCCCTTCAATTATTTAAATTTATTGGCCATCCTACAGTATTTCATAGTACCAAAATACAAAAGTAACCACCCCTTTCAGTCCATCTTGCTGTTTTAAAAATAGTAACTCTCCACTAAACCTTAACTTTTTAAACAGGTAAAACTCAAGTTACCTACTTTCATATCTAACTTCTCTAGTGCACACTGCAGAGTGCATTCTTTCAATCTTACCTTTAAGCATCCCTGTTACTAGCACTTTCTCTAATACCTAAAAGATCATCTCTACTTGACTCCAAGTAGACTTTTCTCTATCTGTTAAACCTAGCACTTGCTCCTACAGTACTTATTACCTTGATACGGCACTCTTATAGATAGCACCCCAAAAGGCAAACCCCATTTCTCGGTCACCCACGCCCCGGAATCTCTTTTAAAGTTTTTGTCTAGTCCTTCTAGCATGTCGAGGATCAGTTGCTAGTGTCCTCTCCTTCTCAGCTGGTGAACCTGGGAATATTGAGGCAATGTTACAATTGCCTCATGTACACAGACAACCCTCTCCTCCTCCCACAAAACACAAATACATGCGAGAGATGCAACTATACGGCTAAACTGGAGGCTGAGCTCTTCAACATAGGACTGGCAAGACCAGTCAGGAGGAGAAGGTTACCACACACACTATAGACCCAGTCTCACATAGTACCATCACAACCTCAAATCATACACATAAACACACAAAGACATACTCTGGCTCTGATCAAAATCTACCAAAACAGCAGAGGCCACCAAAGCAAACACCCAAACAACCACCACCTCAGAACACAACACCTGCAACACATAGACCTCACAGTCAGAGTGTCAAACAGTCACAGCCCTTAAGGCCAAACACAATGCCAGACACACTAGTCATTGGTGACTCCATAGTCAGACACACTGACGTCCCGCTCACCAGACTGAGTAAGGAGAAGGTCACAGTAAGCTGCCTGTCGGGCGCTAGAATCCGCCACATAACGCAAGCACTCAGGTCTCTCAACAGCCGGTACAAATACGACTCAGTCATTGTCCACGCTGGTGTAAACGACCTGAGACGTACCTCCTTGGACTACATGAAAAGAGACATTGAGGAGCTCTCTGATTATGTAGCCCAGGCAGGTATGACCCTGACCTTGAGCAGTATCCTACCTTCACCAAGAATGATGCCACAATACAGAGATAAGATGATCAGCTTTAACAATTGGCTTAAACTCTGGTGTCATTCAAAGGGGATCCAATGTCTGTCTGCCTGGGATGACATGCTGGACAAGCCACGCTGCTTCGCAAGGGACGGCTTGCACCTGTCACCACTGGGATTCCGGATATTGGCAAAGGCTCTTGCCACCCCCATAGTGCCTTTTTTAGGCAAGGCTCAAATTCTAAACCTATCACCCTAGAACACAAAATAGGAAAATAACTAAGGGTAATGCTGCTCAATGCCAGAAGTCTAAATCTCAAAATGCACGCACTCGAGGCCCTTCTCAGTATGGAGAACATTGATGTCTGTGCAGTGACAGAAACCTGGTTCAAGGCTCCTGAGAGCACCCCAGCACTATCAGGTTTTACCTCTTATCATGCTCCGCCCCAAAATCCGGACAATACCAAGAAAGGAGGCGGGGTATCCATATTCATCAAGGACACCCACACCTCAAGACTGGTGGCAACGCACGATGCATCGGAGACCATCCAGGTGCAATTAACCATAGGCAAGACTGCTCTGCAAATTGTAGCATGTTACAGGCCACCCTCACAAACTCAGGAACCTCACATGGCCTTCCTGAAAACACTAGAGGATAAATGTATCACCAAACACCATCATACTAGGTGACTTCAATTACCCTAATATAGACTGGGAACACTACTCAAGCCCAAACACCCTAGCCCAAAAGTTCCTGGAATTCATAAACTCAAATGCCATGGAACAACTAGTCACCATCCCCACAAGAGGAGAAAACATACTTGATCTCATCATCACGAACATGGGAGCACAATGTTCAACACCGGAAGTATACCCCTCACTGGTGAGATCAGATCACAAACTAATCTTGCTGGAGGTCCTCATCCCACCCCACCTGAAATAAAAAGACCACAGTAAAGAACTTCTCAAAAGCAGACTTCACACTTCTAAAGACTAGTGTGGTCTCCTTTAAGGCCCCGAGCCATGGAAAACAGTACTCAAGCCGCTGAATCACTTACAAATGCCTTCTACCAGCACCTGCAGGACTGCATGGATAAGGCAATCCCAAGCAAAACAAAGACTCTTTGTACCAAAGGCAAGCGTCCAGTCTGGTGGACCCCAGCCATAAACAAACTCTACAACAAAAGGAGGAAGCTACTACAAGATAGAGCAAAATCCTTAAAAGGTAAGACACCCTTGATCACTATAAGTAAAAACTAAGAGCTCTCATAAAATCATCCAAAGCAAATTTTGAGAGAAAAATAGCTAAAGACTCAAAAGACAATCATAAGGCCTTCTTTAGCTATGTTAGAAACCTGGGAGGAAACTCCCAGATATGCTCAGAACTAGTTCAAAATGATGTGAAGATTACTGATCCTACAGACATTGCCAACATACTGGCTGGCAGGTTCAGTGCAAACTTCTCCTCCCCTCCACACAAAAAGGAAAGATATATATGCCAAGTGATTGCTGACCCACAAACATCTCCAACGCCCAAGTGAGAACTGCTCTCTGCAAAGCAAAAAACACAGCATCCATGGGACCTGATGGTGTCCCCGGCTGTGTGCTCCACGAACTCAACGAGGAATTAAACCCACAGCTAGGACAGCTGTTTAATCATAGTCTTACCTCTGGATACGTACCGAGGGAGTGGGGCACTGCAACGGTGGGCCCACTTCACAAAGGCGGTGCCTCAACCGACCCTGGAAATTACCGCCCATTAGCTTGACAAGCCTTATCTGCAAAGCCATGGAGAGGATCATAATGGACCTCATAAATAAAGACATAGGGAATTTGCAGACTTTGGATCCATCCCAGTTTGGCTTTGTCAAAGGCAGATCATGCCTTCTAAACTTGGTTGACTTTTTCAAACAGTCACCAAAGCCATTGATGAGGGAAAGGCAGTCCATACAGCCTACCTCGATCTGGCGAAGGCCTTCGATACAATACCCCACTCGGGTATCATTGAAAAACTCATCAGCTTAAATGTTAACCCATACATCACAAGATGGGTTGCAAACTGGCTGAGTGACAGAACCCACAGGGTCAGAGTTGCTGGCGCCATGTCAGACTCAAAGCCTGTCACAAGTGGTGTACCACAGGGCTCAGTCCTGGGCCCACTCTTGTTTGGCATCTACTTTTCCGAAGTACAAGCAAACACAGGAGGGTTATGGCTGACAAAGTTTGCAGATGACTACAAACTGGGTGCCATAGTAGAAAACACATCTGACACAGATATCCTTCAGAAGGGTCTCACAGAAATGGATAACTGGTGCCAGAGCCATGGCCTAAAGTTAAATGCCAAAAAATGCATAGTCATACCCTTCGGGAAAAACAAGGTTACCCCTAGCTACCAAATAGGTGGCAATCCACTGAGCACAGAAGAAGTTATCAGGGACCTGGGGACCCAGGTTGATAGTAGTCTGTCATTCGACACCCATGTAGCTAAAGTAGTTAGGAAGACCTTCTACATTGCCCACCTTATCATGAAGGGATTCTCATCTAGATCAAGGGAGGTCATAGTCTCCCTGTACTCATCACTCATCAGACCAATGATCGAGTACAATGCCCCATTCGGAATGTATCTGACCCGACACTTGCAGCAGCTGGAGAGGCCACAAAAGTTCCTCACCAAAAGGATAAAGGGTCTCAAACATCTGTCCTATGCTGCCCGACTGAAAGAACTCCAGCTCTATTCAGTCGCCACCGCTTGCTCAGAGGTGACCTTTGCCTAACATACAAGGCCATGTCAAACCCAGATTTGATGAATATGCTTCACCTCAAAAAATCTAGATCCGTCAGAGCCACAAGGGTGGAGACTTAAACCTCGACACGGCTATTAATAGGACGTGCTGGAGGGATAGATTCATCACCCAAAGACTCCCTATGCTGTGGAATAAAATCCCGGTATATTTGAGGCAGAGCACCTCGCTGGCCTTGTTCAAGAGAAATCTTGACCAATGGATGGGAAATCGCAGATATACCCCAGAGATTACCTCAGTGTCACTGCTCGAAAGAGGCACAGCAAAATAATGGGTATAGTTCCCCATACTAAAGGGGTAGCGTAAGCCACATAACTATGGGCTAGGCTTGTAAATGCCCTCGGGCAGATAGCCTAGTATGAACCTATGAACCTATGAACCTAAATAATGGCAGAATACGGATTTAAAGAGACCATACCTTTCCATGTCTCTGTGCTTTAGCTTATCCATTTCAGTTTTCATAACCTATTCCTAAACATCACCATTTTTCTTACTTTATTGAAAACTTTTTCCAGTTTAATGTTTACATCAGTAACTAATCCATCGTACACCTGTGACCTGTAATACATTAGCATTAAATGCACACCTTGTCTAGTGTCTACACAGGATGCCCTGATCTACAGTAATACATTAGCATTAAATGCACACCTTGTCTAGTGTCTACACAGGATGCCCTGATCTACAGTAATACATTAGCATTAAATGCACACCTTGTCTAGTGTCTACACAGGATGCCCTGATCTACAGTAATACATTAGCATTAAATGCACACCTTGTCTAGTGTCTACACAGGATGCCCTGATCTACAGTAATACATTAGCATTAAATGCACACCTTGTCTAGTGTCTACACAGGATGCCCTGATCTACAGTAATACATTAGCATTAAATGCACACCTTGTCTAGTGTCTACACAAGATGCCCTGATCTACAGTAATACATTAGCATTAAATGCACACCTTGTCTAGTGTCTACACAAGATGCCCTGATCTACAGCAGAAATGCCTTGTCAATAAAATCAGTACGTAATTCACCCTTGCCGTTTGCTTTTGGATATCTTTATACAAATGATGTTTTACCATGTTTTTTTCTTAGCTTTGTTCATACCTTCCTACAAAGGTAAATTCTCATGCAGTATACTTACACTGCATGTACATCTAATTTCATCTCCTAACAATACATTTCTTTCATATTCTGTGTATTCCTATTTTGTTTTTACATTTACTACTGTGACGGCTAACATTTTCCAATTCAGTGTTACACATTTCACAAATGTTTAAAATACCCTAACTAGAATCCTTCAGAGATTGAGAAGTCATCACTTACACTACCCCATTTTGCTTCTCTACAATATTCAAACCATTTGGTTTTTGTATTCTATAATCCCTTCCAAAAGATATACTTCAGTCATTTTTTCATGCATCTCTTAAACAAAGGCCTGCTTAAAGAACAACTACATCCCAGCACTTCCTATAGCCAGTCTTTTTCCCGATCTCATGATACAGCATTACTACAGACTGCAATACAGTCAGACTACTGAGGCATGGGAATAAAGTAACAAAGGGATAATTCTGATGGCACAGAGTGGTAAACGGGACAAAGCATAAACACTACAACCTGTGAGAGATGCACTAACATAGCCAAACTGGAAGCAAAGCTCTCTTCACCCAAGACTAGGCTAGACAGTCAAGAGGAGAAGGTAAACACTTGGATTACATATTGAAAGCATGAACGTTACAAAGTGCGAATGCTCAGATGAGCGAAAATGACAACTCGAAGTTAGATTTTTTTTCATCGCAGTACAGTGAAGATCGGAATATATGCCCTTTCTTCACTGTAGTGAAATCTCAGAGTTGGAATATATATTTAGTGGAGGGTGTGAGGGGCACAGCCCCCACAATAACGTTTTCGATTTGCAGCATTTTCGCTCATCTGAGCGTTCACACTTTGTAACTTTCGGGCTTTCAATAGGTATCCAAACACTTGCACCACACTCATCACATAGTCACTCAAAACCTACACCACCGAAACACACATATAGAAACACAAAACACACACCTAAATTTACAGAGGGTCTCAATAAAAATCTGCTCAAGCAACAGAGACCTCCAAAGCAGAAACGCAAGCAACCTCCACCCCCAACACAACCCAAATGACACATAGCCCACAAACTCAATGTGCCACTCAACCACAGCCTATAAGTCATAACATCGTACCAAACACTCTAGTCATAGACGACTCTATAGGCAGACACACTGATGTTCCACTCACCAGGCTAAACAATGATAAAGTTACTGTCAGCTGCTTGCCGGGTGCCTTTATCCGCCACAACGCATGGACTCAGGTCACTCCACAACAAGTACAAATATGACACTATCATTGTCCATGTTGGTGTGAATGACCTGAGACTTATCTCCCTGGACTACATGAAGAGAGACATGGAGGAGCTCTCCGATCTTGTAGCCCAGGCAGGTATGACCCTAGCTCTGAGTAGCATCCTGCCATCACTCAGAATGATACCAAGGACAAAATGATTGACTTCAACAAATGGCAAAGCTTCTGGTGTCATTCTAAGGGGATCCAGTATCTATCTGCCTGGAATGACATGATCGACAGACCACGATGCTTTGCCAGAGGTGGCTTGCACCTGTCGCCCTTGGGATTATGGATACTGGTTAGGCTCTTGCCACCCCTATAGTGGCTTTTTTAGGCAAGGTTCTAATGCAAATTCACCACCGTAACAGGTACAAGCAAGCAAAATCTGAGGGTAATGCTACTCAATGCTAGAAGTCTAAACCTCAAAATGCATTCACTCAAGGCACTCCTTAAAATGGAGAACATTGACATTTGTACAGTGACAGAGACCTGGTTCAAGGCTCCAGAGAGCACCCCCTGCATTATCAGGCTACAATTCATATCACACCTTTTGACCACCTAACCTGGACCGAAACACTAAAGGTGGAGACATGTCCATATTAAACAGAGAAACTAGGAAGGCACATAAACTAAGAAGACCCAAAAAAACGCGTGCAGCAGCAACCGACAAATTTATTACGAACAAAATGAAACAAGTCTTTAAAAGCCCTTTTTTGTCAGTGTTAGTACCTGATTTCATCAGAAATAACATTCAATAGGATAAAAGCAACCATTTATAGATTCAAATTGAAAGCCTGTTGTTACGTCAAGTGCTAAACATCAAACCCATTTAAAGAAATATACTCAACTTTAAACAAGTCATTTAAAAACAATAATAATAAAACTAAACTGAAACCTATACAAAGAACATTAAATATGTGTTGAATTGTGAACCGACAAATTAAGTGAATTAAATTATAAAACAATAACTATATGTATCATCTTCTAAGACTTTTCAATTTCAAAAGACTGGCAATAGAACAGAAATCGTTAATGCCTGGGTGACTATAAGCATTAAGCCTAATTTGCCAAAGTAACTCAGCTTCCTCAAGTTTTAAGGGTCTAGGACCACCCCTGCCATCATAACTAAACTGATCAATAGCCATAAATTTAAAAACATGATTGTAGAAAACTGAAATGTGCTTTGCTAGAGCGTTCTCAAGTTTGAGATTTTTCATAGCGTATGTATGTTCATAGATGCGGTCTCTAAGCCTTCTTTCGGTCTTCCCAATATAGAAGGCAGGGCATGATGTGCACCTAGCTAAATAAATGACAAAGGAAGAGTCAATTTGTGTCCTATTTTATAAGAAAAATTATTTAAATTAAAATAAGAAGTTTCTTCCACATGTCTGCAATAGTTACAATTATAACACTTCCACATTCCAGCATTGTGGATTGGAGAAGGTACACTACTTTCCAAGATAGATTTAATGTTCTTCCCCTTCTTATATACAACCCTAGGTCTAGTACCTAATTTGGCAAAGACACTTGGATATAATTTAAAAAGTTCCCAATTCTTATTGATTGTGTCAATGCAAATGCTGCTACCTCTACTATATGTTGTAATAAATGTAGCTGTTGATGTGTCTTCGACTTGGTCTATAGTAAGTTGCTCACCCTCTTGTGGAATATTAACGTTAACATCACATGCATTATACAGAGAACTAGAAAACCTCGTGACAGTAACAGGAAGCAATGGTTTATATATATGCTGGCTCCTCTTGTTTGTTATTTCTTTTATTAGATTGTCCAAAAGACAATCAGGGTACCCACGTGACAAGAACATATTCTTAAGTACTGTACATTCATCAGAAAAGTCATAGTCTAAGCTGACCATCCTAGAGGCTCTAACTAGTTGGCCTTTAACTACAGATCTTTTCTGAGAAAACGGGTGACAACTGGTGAAATGTAAGAAGGTGTTAGAATATGTCTTCTTACGAAAAATCTTTGCAGTATAACAATTAAGCTCAGTGTTCTTACTTAACAAGATGTCCAAGTAGGCTATACTGTCAGTCGCAAATGAGTGTGTAAATACTAAAAAGTCAGTGGTGGTGTTAAAGTAATTTAACACCAATTCACTAGTCAACTCGTCAGCATTAATCAGAATGAAGATGTCATCAAGAAACCTGGTGTAAAAAAGAAACTTGTCACGATAGCTATTGTTTTCATATCACACCTTTCGACCACCTAACTTGGACCGAAACACTAAAGGTGGAGACATGTCCATATTCATTAAGGATATCCACACCTCCAGGCTAGTTGCTCAGCATAATGCATCCGAGTTTATCCAAGTGCAACTAACCATGGGCAAGGCCGCAATCCAAATTTTAACTTTTTACAGTTCCCCCATCATGCCCAAGATTCTCACTAATCATTTCTTGATACACTGGAAAATATTAGCGTACAGCCCAACACCCTAATAATGGGTGATTTCAACTACCCCACCATTGACAGGGGAAAACTACTCATGTACCAACTCTTTTGCTCAACATTTTCTGGAATTTATAAATTCCTTGTCATGGATCAACTTATCCACACTCCCACCAGGGGCAGCAATATGCTCGACCTGGTCATTACCAACATGGGCGACCGGTGTTCCACATCAGAGGTCAGTTCCTCGGTCAAATCCGACCACAAGCTAATCACCTTAGACATCCACATCCCGCCCCAACCCCCCATTAGGGAAACCACTGTAAAATATTTCTCCAAAGCCAACTTCAAACTTCTTAAGACAGAAGTGGCAAACTTCACAACACCCATGCAGATGGACAATAGAGGTACGACTGCTGAATCCTACACAAATGCACTTTATAAGCACTTACACGAGAACATGGATCGTGCTGTCCCTAACATAACCAAGATGCTATTCTCCAAAAAAAAAAAAGGAAGCCAACCCTGTGGTCCCCTGCCGTAAAAAAACTCTACAACAGAAGAAAGAAACTGTTGCAAAAAAGAGTAAAATCCCATGATTGGAGGAACGCCCTGGTCAGCCTCAGTAAGAAGCTGAGATCCCTCATAAAATCCTCCAAAGTTAGTTATGAAAATCAAATCGCCGCTGAGTCTAAAGACAACCACAAAGCATTCTTTAGCTATGTCAAGAATCTCAATGGCAACACTCAGATCTGCTCTGAGTTACAGCACAATGGCACTAAATATACAGAACCAACTGATATTGCCAACATCCTGACAGATAGGTTCATTGCAAACTTTACCCCCCTCTCACCCCCTAAAGGGCCCATCTCTATACCGGAAGAATGAAAGTTCCTGTAATCATGGCTGCACAGGTAAAAACCACACTCTCAAAAGCCAAGAACACAGCATCCGTGGGACCTGGGAATATCCCAGGCTGCATTCTACATGAACTACAGAATGAACTGGCACGCCATCTAAGCACCATGTTCAATCATAGCTTCACCTCAGGCTTTGTCACCACTGAATGGCGCACAGCGACGGTTATCCCACTCCACAAAGGGGGAGCCACCATGGACCCCAGGAACTACTGCCCCATTAGCCTAATGGGCCTGGTCTGCAAGTCCATAGAATGTATCATCATGGAACTTATAAACAAAGACATTGGTAATCTCCAAACTCTGGGCCCCACCCAGTTCGGGTTTGTAAAAGGCAGATCAGGTCTCCTAAACCTGACAGATTTCTTTGAAGCAGTCACCAAAGCCATAGAGGTGAGCCGTAAGGTGGTTCACACAGCCTATCTAGATCTTGCCAAGGCTTTCAACACCATCCTCCACTTTGGAATTATAGAGAAGCTCACTAGACTGGGTATAAATCTCTGTGTCACAAGATGGGTTGCCAACTGGCTCACTGACAGAACCCACACTGTGAAAGCAGCAGACTCCAAATCCGACTTCAGACCAGTGACAAGTGGGAGTACCACAGGATTCAGTCCTGGGTCCTCTCCTGTTTGGTATCTACTTTTCTGAAGTACAGGCTAACACAGAAGGTCTTTGGCTAATGAAGTTCGCAGATGACTGCAAACTAGGAGCCATAATCAAAACTCCCAACGATGTGGACATCCTACAAAAGGGCATCACTGAGACAGATGCCTGGTGTCAAAGCCATGACCTCAAGCTCAATGCCAAAAAGTGCATTGTCATCCCCTTTGGTAAAAACTCTGTACTCATGAGTTACTACATAGGTGGTTGATTTCTTCCTAACACTGAAAGTGTGATAAGAGACCTAGGGACACAGGTGGACTGTAGTCTCTCCTTTGATAATCACATAGTCACAGTAGTCAGGAAATCCTTCTACATGACACACTTCATCACAAAAGGTTTCTCATCCAGGAAAAAAGAGGTCATTGTTCCCATCTACTAGTCACTCATTAGACTCATTATAGAGTACAACGCCCCTTTTGGAATGTACCTCACAAGACATCAACTGGAAAGGCCACAGAAATATCTCACAAAGAGGATTACTGGCCTCAAACAGATGCCCTACGCAGACAGTCTCAAAAAACTCCAGTTTAACTCTGTCGCATATCGCCTACTCTGAGGCGATCTCTGCCTAACATACAAAGCTTTGTCAAATCCAGATCTGTTGGACATGCTCCATTTAAATAAATCTCAATCCCTCCAAGCTGCATGCTCTAGGGACCTAAACCTTGTCACCACAATAAACACATACTGGAGGGATAGATTCCTGTCCGAGAGACTTCCCATACTCTGGAATAAACTACCTATCTATATCAAACAAAGCTCCTCATTAGCACTCCAATAAAAATCTTGATTATCGGATAGGAAATAGGAAATTCACCCCAGGAATCACTTCTGTGGCTCTGCTCGACATGGGCACAGGAAAAAAAAATTTCTTGGGTGGCGATTTTGGCTAGGCTTACATGGGCCCTAGGGACAATAGCCTAGTACCTACCTATGAACCTATAACAAGCATTCAGAATAATTCCTAATGTTATGGGCAGAGTAGATAATATCCCCAAATACAATTAACACATTTCATTATCATTCAGATTTACTTTACAGTCCAGCATGTTTGTATTTTTGTTCAAGGCAGTACCTATTTCAACAAGACTGTTTTTCCAGGTGTGGCCCTCCCCAGAAAATTTTAATCTAGTTAAATGGCTTATTTAAAGATGGGCAGTAAATTGTTTGAGGCCATAGTAAAAGAACTCAAGTTAACAGGACTATCTCCTGCTAAATACAGATTTTTGCCATAAGCATTAAGCTATACCTCCAGTGATTTAGTGCAATACTGATACAGAAATACCCGCCCATCCTTATTCATCAGCACACAATGATGTTTTGCTCCTAAGTACATCGACTTAAAGAAAACCAGCATTTCGGCCCATTAGCAGCTCAAGCAGCACACTGCATTTTATATGATTATTGACCATCTTTGTCAGCGTTGTACCACTGCTATGACATGTGAATGTTACATTCTACTTTTTTCCATCTATTTTAAGATACCTAGGTAAATGAAATTGCACCCATATCTTCCATTCCACCTGCATAACAATAAATATAGGCCTTATAAACTGCATGTATTAACAATTACAGACGGACCCTTTCCTTATTCCTCCTTTCTGCCACATCCTCTTCTGCTGCAGTACCTGACATCTGTAGCCTCAGGTTCTACTAGTTTCAAGTGCTAACATGCTAACTGACCTATTCCACACTTAGTTTAATGACAGATGTTACTCAAGGGATGAGAACATAATCCACACATTTCACTTGCTGTTTAATATTTCTGCTGTATTACAGCCATATGTTAAAATATGAACACCTGATGGTATAACTGACCAGGCCATATCATGTTTAATCTTCTTTGCAACTTTTTGTACTCTCTTTTGTTAAGATTCTTTCCTTATATTTTCATGATAAAGCAAGTCTTTTAAACATCAAACAGCAAAATGATTAATTACATTCACTCATTCTAGGCTACACAGTAAAGTATAATTATTTTTTTTTTTTACTTTTTTCAGAGTTCAGCAAAGCCTTAAAACCATTAAATCCTAACTTACTGCTGTGCAAGTTTTACAGAGAAGGTACACATCTTAGCACTCCTGTGGTGCGACGGTTCAGCGGTCACTAAATTGGTCCACATTAATTACTAAAACTATCCAGCATACCTCCCCC
The DNA here is from genome assembly GCF_019279795.1 of Protopterus annectens. Classification (NCBI taxonomy): domain Eukaryota; kingdom Metazoa; phylum Chordata; order Ceratodontiformes; family Protopteridae; genus Protopterus; species Protopterus annectens. The sequence continues at coordinate 139,622,003 of NC_056749.1, read as the reverse complement.
TATGCTATACCAAATGCTCAAAGTATCCTAAGAAAAGGATAGCAGAAGACAGGTTTGCAAATGAATATGATGACACAGATTCACCTCTCGCCCAAACCTAAACCTCTTATACTGAATTAATGCAGCCTATCTGCAAGTTATATCTCGGAAAAAGTGGTGTGTGTGTGTGTACACGCACATGGGGCTTGTGAGCAGTAAGTTAAATTATTAAGGCTTCTGTGGCAGTTGTCTGCTTGTACAACTTATCACAATGTAAAATATCTTTTAGTAATCAAACAAAAAGCTGCAGATCCCCTTATATTCGCTGTGAATAATACAGCAGTAGGGATAACATACTGCTTACTGTACATATACATCTGATATAAAAGACTGCTGATAAAACAAACTGATACTACTGGTTCCTGATATCTTCTGGATGCAAATATCCACTCGTTATTACAAGGGCAGCATGTTCTATTGATTCATACTGATTGCATCTGCAATGATTTCTTATAAACAGTGATTCAAAATAGGACAGATTATAGTCTAGGGATAGAAACAGCTTGTACAGAAGCTACATTCAACTAGCAGTCAGGCCAAGGCCAAAAGGGCATATTAGGAAATCAAATAAAATCATTTAATCTAATAAAAGTATTTATGTGATGCAACACTGCCACTGCATGGTACAGATTGGTATCACAACTGCTTAGCAACACCTTTCCATTTCTCACTGAAATCTACTGAAATTTACTTCTAAAATCTACAGAATGCCACTGGCTTTCTAAATTCTAATGTCCTAAAATTTCTTTGCCAGCTCATAATTCAGAATATGCATCCACTGTATGACTGTTACATAACTTCCACAAAAGGATGACCTCCCCCAATCAAAAGTGAACAGCAGTTTCACGATTTCATCCTCAGTAGCATCTAAAAGTTCCTGTTTCTATGCAATGTTAACATACAGATACCTCTAAGTTTCAAGACCATCAAGCATGAAACCTAGTGTAAAAAATCAGACATGCCGCTGGAGGAAAGAAAAGAACCAGTATAGAAGGGGAAATAGGAAACGTACAATGTATTCAAAACAATCTGTTTAAGACCTACATCACAATGCAGAGCAGAGGCATGGCTAGGGGTGGAATGGAGGAGGCAGCCTCCATCACAATGCAGAACAGAGACGTGGATAGGGGTGGAATGAAGGAGACAGCCCCCATCACAATGCAGAGCAGAGACATGGCTAGGGGTGGAATGGAGGAGACCGCCTCCATCACAATGCAGAGCAGAGACGTGGCTAGGGGTGGAATGGAGGAGGCAGCCTCCATCACAATGCAGAACAGATACGTGGCTAGAGGTGGAATGGAGGAGGGAGCCTCCATCACAATGCAGAGCAGAAACGTGGCTGGGGTGGAATGGAGGAGGCAGCCTCCATCACAATGCAGAGCAGAAACGTGGCTGGGGTGGAATGGAGGAGGCAGCCTCCATCACAATGCAGAACAGAGACATGGCTAGGGGTGGAATGGAGGAGGTAGCCTCCATCACAATGCAGAGCAGAGGCATGGCTAGGGGTGGAATGGAGGAGGCAGCCTCCATCACAATGCAGAACAGAGGCGTGGCTAGGGGTGGAGTGAAGGAGACAGCCTCCATCACAATGCAGAGCAGAGGAGTGGCTTGGGGTGGAGTGAAGGAAGCAGCCTCCATCACAATGCAGAGCAGAGGAGTGGCTAGGGGTGGAATGAAGGAGACAGCCTCCATGGGCACTCAGTACTGGTATTCACCTCTTTAATGCTGCTACTGCATTTCTTGAAGTGCTTCAGTGCTTTATATGTGGATTAGAACATTAATATCATTCAAATATGAATGCCAATAAATGCATTTTCTTTCAGGGATGAAACTTTTTTTTTAAGTCCTCAAGTATAAAAGTAAGTTGCTATGAGGGCTTCAGATGAAACAGATAAGACCTGGCTCAGTCCTGAGCTTTAGATGAGAGATACCTTTATCAGGGAAAAGACTTTTTTTTAATGCTGCACAACTTAGACTCGAGGGTCATCCAATCGAGGAATGTCACCAGGCACTAGCTGAGTGAGCTACAGGTCTGCTGAAAAGGAGGCTATACCTGTGCTGGCTTACACACAGCAAACTAAGGTGAGTTCTTGCACACTATATTCAGTTTGAGCAAACGTATGCAGCACAGGTTACACATAAATATGCACATAAAAGTCCTATGTCAACTACAGAAGAGAGTTTTCTCATTAACAAGAAAAAATCATTAAAAAAAATCACCAGCATACTAATGAATGACAAGTTTAACTCAAAGATACTTCTAAAGGAATGCATTCCCTAACACAAACAGTTCAGTGCTGGAGTTTTTTTTTTTTGCTGTTGAAATGCAGAAAAGGCTAGAAAACCCCACTACAGAACTATATTTACTTCAGAAGTCACAAGTCATTTACTTCACAAGTCAAAAGATATGTGTCAGCACAGACCTATTCAGCTTTAATTTTCAGACATTTCAGTCTGTTTCATCAATGTGTTACACAGCAACATTGTGATAAGGGGTCCACCTCATCTGCAGATCTCTACATACCAAACTACAGATTTTACTCTAGTTAGTTTCTCCTGCAAAGATTGCCTGGTGTCCGTTATATGCATTCTTGAATTCTGAGACATCATCCATCCCTATAACCTCTTCAGGAAAGTGGTTTCTACCTCTTATCAACCTTCTTACAAGAAAAATATTTCTCTGTGCCCCAAGCCAAGACACAGTTTTGTTTATTGTCTTTGTTTATAAGTGTAGGAAGTGCAGTGGTCCACAATAACCTTTTTTTAAGACTCGGTCCATTGGTCATATGACTTGCTTAGATGCCCTAACTCACCCTTTTCTTTTTCTCAAGACCACACTCATTATGTTCTAATGAAGACTGACATGTTACTGCCAACATCTGAACTACATCTGTCCTACATCTGTCCTGTTTATTTACGTGTGATGAGGCGGCCCCCAGAACTGCACACAGTATTCTAGATGGGGTCTCCGACTACAAACTCCCCACTGACTTTTAAAGGTGAGATTAGATACAAGCATTAAGTACATGCCACTTTTTTAATGACCACCCTGGTACAGATATTAATTAGGTTCACCATTCAATATTTAACCTGTGTTAACAATACTCTTAATTCCAGCAATTTTACTTAAAGAGGAAGCTTCCATAAATGCCAGTTCTTACCTAGGTCAAGGATGGAATTGTCCCTGGTACAACAGAAACAAATACTGGGAGCCAAAAACCGTTTACACCGGTAAGAATCTGAGTGATGAAAGCTGCAAAGCATGGAGAGATAAAGCCCTTAGTAGGAACATATGAGCTAGGATTGATCAGGTGTTCAGGCACTGGAGGTATGAGGAAACATAAGTACGAGATGGTGAAGCTGAGAAGAGTGGTGTGCATGTGCGTGTGACAACGAGATTGACAGGAGTACATTATGGGAATTACACAATGGGTTTACTTACGAGGCAGTCATGGCTTCCGAGGTGAAATCACCACTGAGGTTAGGACAGCCCTAACCTCAGCCCCTTGGGCACAAACCCTTGAATATGAACAGACAGTTGCAGTGAATATTAGGGCTTACATGAGAGTCATGTACACAGCTCTAATCTCCCCTCTACCACTCATACCATAGCAGGAAATTAACCCCCTCTGTCAGTGCAGGAGAAACAGACACTGATGAGGAACACCACTTAGCAGAACATTCAGCTGCTAACCTAAAAAAAATAAATAATGACTGATCTAAAAAAAAGAAAACTGTGAAACAGATGAAGAAACTTTGATTTAAAGCCCATAACATTTTCACATGGGGAGAAAGAAATGTTGTGTAAAATCTTACCATAACCATAGATGTCCTTCTCTTCCATGTTGCAGTATTCATCACATATGGTTTTACTCCTCTTGCTACCCGAACATCTGGCCAGTATACAAAAGATTTCAGTCACTGTATGTATGGTATATGGGATGTCTGACATGGCTAGTAGAATGTGGGGCATAAAAGTGACATCTGCATGCACCATCCCTCAGAACTGTAAGCTCCATTCGGAACCAGTCCTAGCAAGGGTAAAGCCAGCCCTGTGCCATCCAGAAAGGGAAATTCTGCATAGCAGGAGGGGTAGGTGGGTGGGAAAGAATACTGCAACATGGAAGAGAAGGACATCTATGGTTAAGGTAAGATTTTACACAACTTTTCTATGTCCTTCTATTCACATGTTGCAGTATTCATCACATATGGGTGAGTGCCAAAGCTCAATGTGAAGAAGGGGGAGGTGGCCTAGTAAAGTTCTCCAGGAATCCATGGAGGACAGCCCTGCCAAACCCAGCTCTGTCCATAGAGATGTGGTCCAACTTGTAGTGTTTGGTGAAGGTGTGCAGTGAAGACCAAGTGGCTGCTTCCAGTATGGTGGAGTTATCCAAACCCCTGAGGAGGCCATTGCTCTGCTGGAGTGTGCTTTTATAGTACCTTGCAATGATTTCCCATGGTGTTTGTAGCAAAAGGCGATAACTCTGGAAATCTATGTTGACATAGTTTGTTTTGTTACTGCCTTCCCTAGGGCCCTGGGTGAAAGTTGATAAACAGTTGTTCAGCTTGTCTGATGGACTTGGTGTTGTGCAGATAATATCCGAGCTGTCTGTGCACATCCAGGGAACTGGGAACTCTCTCACTGTCTCCCTGTGGATTAGGTTGGCAGGTGGATGGCCTGATTTAGGGAAAGGTCATTCACCACCTTGGGCATGAACGAGGGGTTAATTCTAAGAGTAACCCTGTCAGTGTGGAATACTAAGAAGGGTGGAATACCCCTGAGGCCTTGCAGCTCTGACACTCTCCTGGCTGAGGTCAAGACCATGAGGAGGACAGTCTTCCATGTGCAGTGTTTTAGGGAAGCTTTATCTGCTAGCTGAAATGGAGGGAGTGGGAGCTTCTCTAAAACAGAGTTGAGGTCCCATGGGGGGTTTCTTGGGTGGTCTGAGGTGAAGGGCCCCTTTAAGGAATAACTTGCCTGGAAGCTAGGGAGGGATCTAGAGGAAGGCAGGCATGCTGAAATAGTAGACAAGTGGGCTTTAATGGATGAGAAGGCCAGCCCTGTCTGCAACAGTACACATGGGTAAGACAATACTAGATGGCTCTCGCTTTCCAGTGGATCCAACTGCCTTTTGAGACACCATAAGGAAAATCTCTTCCACTTTGAGAGGTAAGATTTCCTTGTATTTGGCTTCCTGGCCTCCTGCAGGACAGTGAGCACATATTCATTGTAAAGTTGCTGAAAGGGATCAGAATCCTATCACCCACAGGGTGAGGTGCAGAGATTGTCACTGTGGGTGTATATGGGATCCCCTGTGCTGTGTGAGAAGGTCCACTCCGGGGGTAACGTGGTGACTGCCCTTGGACAGCTGTAAGAGGAGGGGGAACCAATGGTGTCTTGGCCAATAGGGAGTCACAGCAAGATTTTTGGTCTGTCCTGCTGGATCTTCAGCAGGACCTTCTGAACAAGTGGGGGGGGGTGCATTGAGAAACACCCCTCTCCAGAAGATTGAGAAGGCATCCGTTGCCATAGCCTGATGATGTGGAAGTCTGGTGCAGAAGGAAGGAAGTTGCCTGTTGATGGAGGAGCCAAATAGGTCTATTTGAGGTGTACCATGTCTAGGAAGACGTCTCTGTGAAGCATCCATTTGTGATTGTTTATCATGGATCTGCTTTGGGAGTCTGCCTGAGAACTCTGTTGTGAAGGAATGTAAACTGCCTGTAAGGTTACTCCCTGGGAGGTGGCCAGTTCCCATACCAGGAGAGCCACTCTGCAAAGCAAATAAGATTTGGTCCCTCCCCACTTGTTGAGATACCACAGCACTGTGGTATTGTCTGTAAAGATTTTTAGAGGCCCTTATTGTAGGTTGGTTTGGAAGGCTTGCAGGGCCAATAATATTGCCCTCATCTACTCGGATATTGATGTGTTCCTTCCTGTGTGGTGCCGGCCACACTCCTTGCACTCTCAGGTGCCCCAGAGTTGCTCCCATTTGTGTGCATGAACTGTTTGGGTTGAGATGGTTGAAGGGGAAGACCTGGGTTGAGGTTCACCTGCTTCAACCACCAGTGGACTTCTTGTTTGAGGCAGGGCAGGAGAGGTATCCTGTACTCGAGGGGGTGGGAGTGTTGGGCCCAAACTGACCTGAGGTACCATTGCAATTTCCTCATACAGAGTCTTGCTAATGGTAGCATGAGGATAGTGGTTGGTATGTAGCCCAGGAGCCCTAAGGTACTGCCTTGAGGTTAATTCTGTAGTCTTGAGGATCAGAAGCAGGTGTTGTGTCAAGCTTTCCACCTTTTCGGGGGAGGTAGGCTTTCAAAATGTCTGTCCGAATCCTGCACCCCAAGATGATGATGTCTTGAGTAGGCTCCAGATGGAATTTTGGGAAGTTGATTTGAAATCCCATGCAGTGTAGGAGAGTAATGGCAACTTTTAAGTGTTGACAGAGGGCCTGTTTGCAGTCTGCCTGAATAAGCAAGTCATCCAGGTAAGGGAATATTTGGATTTCTTTTGTCCTGCAGAAGGCAATAACTGGAGCCAGACATTTGGTTAAGACTGGGTGCAGTGGAAAGCCCAAAGGGCAAGGCAGAGAACTGAAAGTGAGAGGAACCCACAGAGAACCTCAGGCATTTCCTGAAACTGGGCCTTACAGGGATGTGAAGGTAGGCATCCTTGACATCTAAGGTGGCCATGAATCCTTGGGGAGGAGGAGTAGAAAGAGAGTTGGGTAAGGTCAACATCCTGAAGGTTGGGACCTGAACAAAAAGGCTGAGTAGTGAGAAGTCCTGAATTGGCCTCCAGGGACTGTCTTTTTTTGGAACCAGGAAAATCCTGGAGTAAAAGCCTCTTCCTTTTGCAGACAGTGGGACTGTTTGAATGGTGCCCTGACCCATCAGGCTGTCAAACACTGGCTGCAATAGGGGGAGCTGTTCTTTTGGTGACTGTGGGATACCCCTTCTCTTTGGAGGCATGAGCCAGGTCATAAAATACCCATTCTCTATTACTGAGAGGACCCATTTGTTTGATGTGATAAGTGTTCACCCTTAGACAGTGAGAGGTACCCCAAGAGAGGGATATTGGGAGGAGGAGGTTTTTTTTAAGTTTGGCAGGTAGTCAGGCACTACCTGCCCTGTCTTAAAAGGGCGACCTCTGGCTAGAATAGCTGGGGGCTCTGGTAGGAGTGAGTTGCTTCCTGGAAGTTTTCCTAGGCCTTGTGGATGCAGCAGGGTGAGAGTGCTTTCTAATAAATTGTGTTTTTGCTGGGTAATTCCTTTGGAATTTTGGAATAGGAGAAACCAGAAGGTGTTTTAAATCCTGCATCTCTTTCCTCTTTTGCTGTAATGACTTAAATAAGTCAGCCACTTTTGTTCCAGACAAGGCTGTGTTGTCCAAAGGGGCATCAACCAGCTTGGCTCTAAAGTCATCTGGTAGAGGTTTGTAGGCATAGCCATGAGTACCTTTTCAAGGCAGATGCTGATGCTGCTAACCTGGCTGAGGCCTCAGCAGCATTGTAACTGCACTTTATATAGAGTGCCTGGTAACCTGGGAGGTGACAGCAACTAGGAAAGACAGTGAATCTTTGGCAGCAGAATCTGGGGAGTCTGACAATTCCTTGGAGAGCTTCTCCAAAAGGTATAAGGCATACTTAGCCATGTGTGTCTGGTAATTAGCAGCTCTGAAAGCCAGAGTAGCAGAAGTGTATATTTTCTTATGCAGACGTTCCATAGTTTTGCTGTCCTTGTCAGCAAGGAGAAGGGTGGTAGAAGGCAATAGTTTTAAAGCCTTATCAGTGGAAATGGAAAGAGTGGCAGGGTCTGCAACAGGACACTTAAGAAATTTTGAATTCTCAGGCACTTTAGAAAACCTGTCAGGTCTGCATGGAGCAGGGGGCTGTGGGTCTGGGTTCTGGGATGCTGAAGAGAAGGCATCCAGGAAGGCAGGTAGAATGGGTGGAACAGCAGAAGGGGTTGGGGAATCCATCTGAATGAGGTCATTATACCTTTTTTGGACCTCTGACATTTTAGAAGATTCCCACTTGAAATGTTCCTTAATTTTAGTAATAGTTTCCCCAAAGGTCAAATCCTCTGCTGGGGAGTCAGGGTCAATGGATTCTTCCTCTGGGGAGCCATATCCCGGGGGGAAGGCAGCTGAGAGGTATATGACAGGGATTCTTCAGAAGAAGAATCAGAGAATTCCTCTCCTTCCCCCTGAGAGGGATCTGATGTCTGAGGCCTAGGGCTTAGGATCGAAGGAGGGATAGTGGATGTCCCTGGAGTGGTAGGCCACAAGGCCATAAAGGCATTAAACAGACTTTGGTTGAAGGCCTGCCAGTCCAGGATACTTTCAGGAGCAGTAGACAAATGCTTTCTTTTTTCCTTCCTTTTGAGAGACTTAGCTGGCATCTGCATGGAGGAAGGCCTGGAATCCAGCAACTGTAAGGTAACAGAGGGATCAAATGGTCCTGCGAGAACACTGGTTCCCCTCAGCATTGGAAACAGATGCCGGAAAAGCCTCTGTGGATGTGCCCTCCACTCAAGATTGTGCGGCTTCCATGAAGGTACCCACTGTATCTGAAGCGGTGGAGCCAGAGTCTTCAACCAGGCTGAAGTCAGCCACAGGCTGAGAGTCGGACGAAAAAGGCGCAGTAAGTCAGCAGAACCCTCCATACCTAAGGCTAACTGTTTGAGATGATGGTTTTCTAGGTATAAGTTGAGTGCATGCAGATGGCTGCGGGGAGTTTTGAGTACAAACGCCTGGCAGATGGTACAGGCTTTATAGCCGCGCGACCTACCTAAAGAAAATAAACACTGATCGTGGGTGTCCTTGTGAGCTATCTGATGGCTGCACTTACACTTGCCCTTCCTGGATGACATGAACATGCATTAGGGTAAAATAAATGACTGAAAAGGCTCCCTAACGGGGCACTTATCTGATTTCTTCCGAATCAGACGGATGGGATGGCAGGAACACCTGACGTTTGACTGGCAGCTGAGAAGTTCTGAGGGCTGGTGTGTGCAGATGCCGCTTTTATGGCCCACATTCTACTAGCCACATCAGAAATCCCATACACCATACAGTGACTGAAATCTTTTGCATACTGGCCGGACGTTCGGGTAGCGACAGGAGTAAACCCATATGCGATGAACACTGCAACATGTGAATAGAAGGACATCTATGATCTTCATGCTCATATACTTAAAAATAATGGCTTCCTCATATGTACTCTCAAACAGTAAGCATACATTACTTTGTTAATGCCCCAGCATTGCATTCACATCAGGGGAAAGCCACTGACTGAGGTTGTAGGCACACGTGAAGTTACGACAACAGGCCTAAGCTCACTAATATGACAGTTTGCTGTGGTCATGTAGAGGGCTGTACCACTCACAGACTGAATGCATACAGATCTCTCACCCTGTGACACAATCTTTACTGTTGTTGATGTATGGATTTGCACATCTTTAAATCTTCTGTCAGTCAAGGTTCAGACAAACTAAGAGCAAATGACCAACTGATCAGTAACATCTGGGGCTACAATATCGGAACTGCCCCAAATATTTAATGGGATAAAACATGGACTGAAAGTGATTTATGGAGATTAAAAAACAAAATCATAAGGATAACAGGCTATCTTCTAGTCAGAAATGTCTACCAGCTGTCTGGAGGAAGGCACCTGCAAAGATAATACAGAAATTGCTACAAGGCACACTTTAAATGATCAGACAGTTCACCTAGGATATAAATAGACAATGCAATGTCACGAAAAGACACCAACATGAATACTGTCTTAAGCTGATGCATGCAATTCTTCTTCTCTGGGACCACCCACACATTTCACAATGAAGCTTTTTAATCTGATTACTCAGCTTTAGCAGTCATTTCAGACGCAACCCAGTGCAGGGAGGGGGAAACAACTTTCCTTAAGAAATGGATTTAAGTCTTACCATAACTGCAGAGCAAGAAGGTAACGCAACTGTTGCAATAGCCTTCTGCTTCGTTTTGAAACTTTAAGGTTTTGAAAATGTAAGCTATAAAAGTTCAGTTGAGAACTATTGTACTGCTTTATGCAGGGGTTTCCAAAGCCCAACACAATGCTCACATAATTTAGTTTAAGACTTCATGACAGAATAACTCCCATCAGCTTTTCAATGCACAGCAATGTTCCTTGTCTATTTTTACTTCTCAGTACAGAATGAAACTCCTGTTACTCCTTCAGGGTTTAGGTACGGATTCCCTCAGATGCACAGCTTCTGAAAGACTGCTGTGCACACCCTCTCTAACAAAGAGGCTTCAAATTTGTAATCTGGAGACAGACTCTTAGCAAGGCAATGTCCCAAAAATCTCTCTTCCTACAGCCGATTCCCACTACCTTCCTGCCTTACTCCCCCTCTTAGCTGTAATTACACAATGCTCCCTAGGCCACATGGACCCCACCAGCAGACAATGATGGTTTGTGATGGGCAGATAGCCCATCTGTACTAAGGCAGCTGTGGCATTGATTCATGTTTTAGCCCAAAGTTGTAGAGCTAGTAGGTTAATGTCCAAGAGAGTTTAGAGTCACTTTCCGTCTGATGTGGGCATTGTCTTTAGTAAATATAAATTCTCTTCCAAGCAAGTAGTACTTGAGGGTAGTGAAGGCCTACTTGATCTCCAGACACTCATCTATCGCCAAACTGCGTTTGAAAGTAGTGCTGAGCTTTTTGCTGATGTAAAGTATGGAATACGCCTCCTCAGCCATCTGACACAGCACTTCAATGTAACGTATGAAATACGCCTCCTCAGCCATCTGACACAGCACTTCACTGATGCCTGCTTCAGAGGCGATGGTATAAAACCAGGACCTATTTGGAGAAATCATGAAATATCAGTACATCTTCTGAATACAACTTTGGCTGTAATTACCCAAAGTCTTGTTATTAATCCATCCACTTATTTCTGAGGCAGTATTACCCTTTCCCAAGTTAGTCAATAGACATGCATCACCAGGGAAATAAAACGCAGTGTCAAAAAATACACATTTTCTCTAAATTCTGACCTATAAGTACTCAGGACTTGCACAGAGTTCAGCTTTTTCCTTCCAAGTCTCCTTTTCCAGCCACTAAGCAGAGTAGTTCCAGCAACATCTCAACAAAAAGCAAAATGCTTATTCTTCTTTCAACTTTCAACCGCAGCTTTAGTCATACTCTCAGCTTCCCAAAAACAGGAAAGTCGCTAGAAGGCCATATCTAACCCAAAAGCCTCAAATATGGAATCAAACTCTAAGGAGGGCAATGGGCCTCAAAACTTCTTCCTGCAGCAGACTGCCATCACCTTCCTGCCTGATTCCTGTTTGCCTGCCTGTCTTGGCCTTAAAGGAGGAGCGATGTCTAGGTTTGGCGCACTCCACCATGCCATGTCATGTGCTTCACAATGAAATATTACTTAGCCAACCATAACAGTGCACATCTTAACCATAAACATGCACAACTTAACTTGTACATCCTCACTTACAGTACACAAAAATAAGGCAGATGAAAACAAGGCTGTGGAGACTCAAGCAGCACCATTCCAGCTGCTGCAGATCAGTATAGCTAAAGATAAAACTAGAGTTCTTGAAGGCCAAATTTTAAGCAGCTTAATATGGCTCAGAAAACAAAGGTGTAGGACATTGTACAAAGGTTATTAGCTTGAACATATTTTGCCTCATCCCTAACTCATTTCATACCTTCACTCCTTAAATCTGCTGCCCAGCACTAGTTCCATTCACTTCTTGTAATGGGGGGAAAGTAAAGACCACTAAGGTTCGCTGTAGTTACACTGAGGTGGTGGTGCCTTTTCAATGACTTAAGCCAGCTCACATTTCTTCAAATAAGCAAAATTGTCAGAATGGTTTCATGCACTATGTGGGCAATTATTAGTGTATGCAAAATTATCTGTTTCTATACCCACAATCTACCAAATAAGCCAATAAATAATTCTTCACTGTCACTCCTCCAGGATGTGAGATAATATGGACTGTTGGCACCTTAGGCAGATCCCTGTAACACTGGGTGACATGGAAAGCTAGAACCAGGGTATAAAATTTATATTAAGCATTTGTTAACCATGTAAGCCCACTGGACACCTTTCCCTTTTTAAGTATTGCCCTGGGAGCACTGTCTGGTCAAGCAACTTATTCAGACTCGCACAGTAAGCAAATGACAGTGGAAGGAATCAAACCCTGCACCCCTTGGCTACAGGTTGGAGCTCATTAACAGCTCAGTCCTAATACTCCACTCATTTCTTCCACTCTTAGTTTCAGAGTTTTAGCATTTCCAATGAACGTTTAACTTTACATGGCCAAGTACATCCATTATTGGTGTCAGACCATTTTCTAGACAAAATTAAATTGGGACAATGCAACAGCTCATATCCCATTTCTCTGATGCTTTGCAACTAACATACAAATAAAGAATTTAAGGACTAGAGCAGAGCACCAATGGAGTAGATCATCCAGGAGAATACAGATGTGGACACAGGACATAGTATACTAGGAAATATCCTTATAGCTGCTTCTACAGAAGTTATTAGTTCTGTTACAAGAAAGTAATTCAAACAACAATAACGGGGTGCTTTGTAAAAAGATAATACCATGATTTGAATGGGGCCCTTGATTCCAGTTCTGTATAAAGATAAAACAATCACTTTACTAAGCAGAACTGTAACAGTAACCAATGACGGCACAAGCTTTAAGTAGGTGTTTTGGATGTTTGGGGGAATGGGGGAATATCCCAGTTCTTGAACTTAAAAGTAAATAGCTCTAACCTTAAACTTCCAAAGGAAGTTAAATTCTTTACAAATCACATCTGAAACTCAAAATTATATCAGCACTATGCCTCACAACCAATTTAGCTCCAATTGTCTTCCTACCTTTTAAGTCCCTACTCTTTCTGAAGCCTACAAGATGACCACAGCAGTCTTTAAAATCCGTGGACAGGTATAGAATTGAAATTATGTAGACACAGAGGAGTGCTGAGCAAAGCAGCTCAAACTTGAATACTACAGGAGTTTGTTTTAAACCGACAGTAATACTGAGTAAAAAAAAAAGTCCTCACTGTGGTCTTGGTCATTAAACTCACATAAATGTTGATGTTTGCAACAATTTCTGTGACCACTAATCAAAGGGAAGAACAGTAAGAAATAAGCATGCATGTTGGAAAAAAAAAATCCCACTTCACTTCTGAAAAGGAAATGGAAAATAAATGTGGTGCTGCACACAAAGTTAATCCTAGAAATGACTCCCTCACTTGGTCATTTATTCAGTGGATCATGTGTGTTACTAGTTAATAAATATGTAGCCTTATGCAAGACTAAATAAATACAGAGTTAAAAGCTGAAGAACTCCTGGCCTGGTAATCAACTAACAGTAACCACCTCCTATCAGCCACCCATTTATGGTGTGACTAATGGCCTTCTCAACATGTAACATTCAGCCGACATTTATCAGAGTGTCATTTCACTGCAGCTCCCAAGGCAAGCCTGTTTTGTTGCAGTCACCCTCACTCACCAAATTCTTGCTCTAGTTCTTAAGTCCTAGACAATCACCATGGTTATGCTAGTACTGAAACAAAGCAGAACACGAGGCTGCAAGAGTCTCCTATCCCAGACCGAGCCCTGTGATTGGCAGAAAAGTTTCATAGAAAAGTCTCAGTTATGGACTTGGCAGTGGATGGTCTTTTCAGAGACTGACTATGCACAGGGGCCAAGTGCTGTCAAACATTGCACAATGTGCACAGTGGGTGATTACACAGATAATGCACACACACGGGATGGAATTAAGATAACACTTTATACAAGGCCTTCCCGGACTCTAATGGGTGTCAGTAGCAAAATTATCATGCAGAATAACCTCAGTCTCATTCTGGCATGAGCTTCCTTGAATAATCTGTTGTGGAATTTGTATGCTCAAATCCAAATGCCTCCAGTAAGTAATGGGGTAGACACAATAAATGAAATCCTACTGAAAATGCATATTCTACGTCTGCCAAGCTTGGCCATTTTGAAAAAAAAAATCATAAATTTGGTTATGAATATAACCTGAATGCCAGCTTTGAGTAAGTTCTAACTATAAATATCTTGGATTGATCCTTCCGTTATGGCTCATACTGCTGTCCAACCAGAACACCCCTTCCAAATATGGCAAACCCTGTCACTGTAAAAATTTAGCATTGATTTATAATCTCATACAAAGATGATGAAATATAAAGCAATGAGTACATTTTTCCTGCCCCACTGTCTAGTTGTTTGTCTTTTTGGATTTTCCCGGTTAGGGTGTCGCCACAGCGGAACTCCGGTCCGCTAATGACTGGCAGTAGATTTTTATGGTGCTGAGTTGCCAGCCCGACACCCACCCTTCAGTGAAGGCACGCCCATTCACGCATGTCTTTCAGAGGCCACTGGACCATAGGGAGGACATGCAGACTCCACACAGAAGGCACTGCAGCTGAGAATAGTATGTACAACATATTCCCATAACATATTCCCATTTCCCTCCTTCCCAGACTGCCAGTGATCCGGCCCCCGTCAGCGTTTTGTAGAAGTAACATCATAGGAAGTTACTAGGCTAATGGCACTAGGGCCTTACAAGCCTAGCCACATTCTTATCCTTATTTCAATGATCAGCACCTATTGCCGCTGTCCAAGAGGGACACAGGTGGAACTCCTGTGGTGAACTTACGGTCACCCATCCAATCGTCTAGATTGCGTAAGAAGAGGGCCAAAAACGTACCATGTTTGACATGAAGTGGGAGTCTGTTCCAAAGGTGTGGTAACCTCTGGGAGACAAATCTGTCCTTCCAACTGGTTCTAGTAATGTCACATACCAGGTTAAGGTCTTTAGAGTGAGTAAGTTGTGTCCCATTTGACTTACGGATATGTAGCACTTCCAATAAATCAGAGTTAGAGATTGCCTTGTATGCAAGGCAGAGACCACCTCTCAGTAGTCTGTATGAAACAGAATAAAGTGACAGTGATTTCAGACGATCCACATAGGACAGATGCTGAAGGCCTAGTATTTTCACTGTGAGGAACCTTTGTGATTTCTCCAACCTGTTGCAGGTGCTTAGAAAGGTACATACCAAAAGGGGTGTTGTACTCAATTACTGGCCTGATGAGGGAAGAGTATAGGGAGGTTATAATTTTTTTTTCTGGAGGCAATGGCCTTACTCATCAGATAAGGAATACAGAAAAAGGCAAAAACAGCACTGCCAAAATAATGAATGCAAACTGTTGCAAATACACACCTCAAGGTCATCACGGTACTGTTTGTAAAGTCACATTCTGGTGCCATTATTCCAGGTTTTACTTAAACACTGAATGTACTCCATCTTAAAACTTCTTTTTTTCTGCTTAATTATAGTACATTTGTGTTACAAAAGGACTTGAGTAGCTCCTGCTTTCCTGTTAATGTAATTCAAGTGATAACTTTCCTGATGCTCTGTATGGATTTAAAAATCAATAAACATGGATTTTAAAAGAATATCAAATGAATATTTGTTCGGCTCTGTTGCGGCCTTGCCAAATGAACTAATGCCATAAATTATGACACCATTTTGGTGATTTTTCCAAGACTACATGCCCTGAAGATAAATATGTTCATCATACTTAAGGTATCATCAGATCAGTGTATTACAGGCTGCCCCTGTAAATGTATTACAAAGTAGCCGTCTATATGACTCTGCAAAACAGATTCAAAGCATTCTCTATGGATCACTATAAACACATGCAGACTCTTCAAAAGAAAGTAAATTTAGAACATTCGTGTATTTACTTCAAATACTACCCCCCCCCCACATAGGACTACAAATTAAAAGGACTAATTCAACTTCATCACGATTTTTGATATTTTCCTGGATTTTCAGTATTCACTCAATCAAATAAATAAGCAAGCTCAAGTGGATAGCCTGCAAAGTCATATTGCAGATTTCAGATGTATAACAAACAGTATGGGTATGACAAAAATAACTAGTCTGTTTTGCCTCCTATGGTTTTTGATAACTATGCCCGGACTAGAGTAATATTTTACCATGCTGCTAGATTTTGGTACATGTCCACTATGAATAATTTAATTTAATATATCCTTTTCATTTGTTTTACATCAGTGGTTTCCTTTGGCCAATAAATCAAACTTTAACATAATCAGACTTAAGTGATGCACAATTAAATAAAACAAATATGCACTTAACTATTTAAGTTGTAAAACAATGAGATTGGATGAAATACCATAAGTTGAAGACTGCAGAGGGGCTTGTGAAATAACCGCTTCATTAAGAAACTCTTCAAGAACACCATGTTGGGATTTTCCATGAACTGAAAGGGTAGTAATCCCAAAGGAGGATACTTAGTAGGGTCCCCTACAAATGGCTGGCATCCATCTTCTCACATTCCATCTTCTCAGTTCTATTTTCCAGATGTTGTGTTTCCTGTTATATTTAGACTGTTAACCATGCTTTCTGCAGCTAGTGTGTTTAACCTTGAAGGTTGTTTCACCTTTTTCTATGGTACTGCAAAAGTGTGGAGTGTGTCTAACTAACTGATAGGGTGGGTAAAGACCCGGACATGGGGTTGCACAGTGCGCTGTTTCTGGAACTTGTGCTGATCTTGTTTGTATTCGACTCCTTACACGTCAGGTGAGACAGTTTATGAAGTGCCAGGTATGAAAGTGATGCTTCTTACAGAATTGCAGGAAACACTTCATGATTAATAACAGCAGAGAAGTATAATATGACTGACAGAGGATCAACATATCCTAAATATACAATATATTTGGATACAAAATATGACATTTTACACCTTAAATGAACATTAAGGAAGCTTAAGGATTTCAGCAGCTAAGCAAATGAAGAAGTAGATTATCGGATAGGGGTTGGCATAATGGTTGAGCTGTTTTACCTGACAAAAGGTACTGGGTTAGATTCTCATCTGGGGTGCTTGGATAGGCTTAAAAAGGTCTCTGTGGTCATTAGCCTAATTTCAATTTATGAAAAACAATTTGAGGAGGTTTAGTTGCAAGCCGTCAGTGGGCAGTCATACTTAAGTATGGCCATCTATGCAGGAATACCCTTGTGTCTACCATAAGTTTTTTCTTTTACCAGTATGGCTGTACCACTGCTGAGAAAAATGCTAGACAAAGTTTTCAGAAAGAAGTTTTCTACAATGATCTTGCAGTGTAAATAAATGGATGTACTTCAAAATAATAAAAATAACAAAAGCAATAAATGACAAAACATCCAACCAAAAGTATCTAAACTCAAAATAATGAAAAAAATATAAAACTTTTTTGCAGTGGGGGCAAGCCATGCCCTGCACACCCTCACCCCTTGCAAATTATACATAACAATGAGATCACACAATGTTGGGGAAAGGGCAAGTTTCTGCAACCTCCCACACAGTAATGCTGGCAGAAATGAACAAATGAGCTTTGGATCACTTCTGCAAGCAATAAAAACATTTGATTATAAGAAGTGCTTCCAAATAAACACACAACCAATAGGAATATATGCATCGTCACTGATAACGGTTTTGTGCGACGTGCTGCTGCAATAAAACAGAGGGTTGCAAAGGCATACTACTAGAATACTGCATGAACAAAGAGGCCAGAGATACAAAGCAAATGAATAATCAATGTCAAGTTAACAGCTGAACAGAAAAGCCTACTTGGGAACAGCCCTCATACAAAAGATACTGTGATACCAGCAAAGTGGGAACTGTCTGTATCTGAAGAGCAGCAAATGTCTCTGTGCCAGAAAACATTCTATAAATTACCCAAATGTAAAGTTTCACAGACAGACAAAGCATAAATGACATAGTTGACTACACCCATGTGGAATACTGTCCAATAGTACTGTCATGAACAATGCAAGGATCCACCTCATAATTTAATATAGCAAATAATGCCAGAACTATTACATGGTATGATTGTAAGGTAATGAGTTCACTGCTGGCCAATACAACTGTATCTGACATTCTCAGGCAATATTAACAATTTATCCTACTGCCAATTCAGTCAGACATCCAGCCTTTACAGAGAGAAGTATACTTTACAGAGGATTTTAGAGTTAGGAAGGGAAACAGGGGACTTTCCCTTCGAGGCTGAACCAAATAGCATTCTGTAACTAATGACATTTGTTCTCCTTGTATGAAATATCTTTTACAAAAGACTGCATGCTGTTATGCTTACATTCTGCTCTTTCTTCAATCCCTGTTTATATACTGTGTGATACCACTGCATCTGTCAAGATGAACTTTGATGCCTGGATGGTCACCTGTAAATTCATTTCTGCATATCCCTATTTGTTGTTCTACAAGTATGCGGGAGGATACTGCCAACGCACAAATGGGCCCTTCACTTACTTATCTTGTAATTCTTTTGATCCTGTATACACACACACACACACACACACACACACACACACACACACACACACACACACACACACACACACGCGTCTGCATCTGGCAAATCCTTACTAATCCGGTCCCATTCATTGAATGCTGCATTTACCATATACTACTGAGAATCGCAAGTCCTGATCAGTAAGCAGTACTGTTTTCTTAAACTGTTAACCTGAAGATTGTGCAAGGCGCAGGGAAGGGGAAGCTGGAATTACACAGAACCACTTTCTTTTCTTTTGCACTTCTACAATCTTGGAGCTAGTATATATAAATTACATGGCATGAGCGGCTACAGGGGGGCTTCCATACTTGCAAAATCACGTACGGGTGTGTTTTTTTTTTGTACTGCATTAGGCATTATTAGTGGGGACTTGAGTGTATGGAGGAGCTTCCTGGTGAAACAATGATGGGTCATTCTGATGAGTGCAGTCAATCAACATCACAGTGCTCATCAAATAAACGTTTACATTTTTAAAGGAGGAAATAAGCAGCTTCCTTTAAAAACACACATACATTCACAATATCCAAGGCTTCACTCCTTACGTCATCCTTTCATTACTCTTTTTCAGTCAGATACATACATCAGTGATTACATTAGACAAGAAAAAATATTACTGTTATCTACAAGAAAAACACCAAAATAAGCCACAAAAGTTTTGGGTAGGTATAAACAAACTCCTTAGTCCAGGACAGTAATCCACCCCTTCCCCCTTGGATTCTAACCAAAACCCCCCAGCAGAAATTGCCAATACCTTTAACAGCTTCTTTACAACAACCATCCAGAACCAAGCTAACCAATTATCCCCTGGATGCCCATATTCTCCGGCCACTACACCCTGCTCCCAACTCCCCTTTAACTTCAAGCCATTTTGCACATCTTTGGCCCGAAAATTACTTAAAAAACTAAAGCTTACCACCCTGTCGGCTGATCTCCTCCCCGCAGAATATCTACAAAAAGCTGTAGATGCCATAGCATACCCCATTACTATCCTGATCAATAAAACTATAACTGAATCATCCATTCCCTCCATCTGGAAGATATACCATGTCATCCCACTCCATAAAGGGGGCAGTTCTACTGAACTTTCAAACTATAGACACAGCTATTCTGTCACCCTTGGCTAAAATTATGGAAAAATGCATCCACAATCAACTCCTGTACTATGTTATCCATAATAATCTTCTAGCCAACACCCAACATGGCTTTAGACCATTCCATAGTACAACCTCAGCCCTCCTCTCCTTCTCTAACGTCATTAACACCAAAAAAATAAACTTTCCTCTGCTACCTTTCTCGATCTTTCAAAAGCCTTTGATATGGTAAACCACCAAATGCTCATAAACACTTTGAAATCCATCTCCCTAGAGGACCAGGCCATCCAATGGTTTCACACATATCTCAGTGGTAGGCAACAGGCTGTCCTATGACAGCGCAAACTATCCACCCTTTTACCAATCACCCTCGGAGTACCCCAAGGCTCCATACTAGGTCCACTATTATTTTCCATTTCCATCAATGATTTGTATAAGGTCATCCCAAATGCAACATGCATTCAATATGCTGATGACTCCACTTTAGTATGCTCCGACACGTCACCTACAGAGTTGCAGATTCTATTCCAAAATACTTTTAACACAGTTGAAAATTGGTCCCTTAGCTGTTGTCTCATGTTAAACCCTAATAAAACCAAACTGCTGATTTTCTCCCCCACTCACAGGTCTGCCCCTATAACCTTTACATTAAAATCCAACAATGGCACCATTATTTCTCCAGATTCCTCAACCAAACTGTTAGGAGTTATAAAAGATAATAACCTTAAGTTTGATCTGCATATCAGTAAAACTATTTAAACAGTTAATAAAAAAACTTGGCTTACTATATAGGATCAAGCCCTTCCTAACGCCATTAGCCAGAACTGTAATTGCTCATAAACATCTACTCTCCACCCTTCTCTATGCTTCCCCTCTATTTACAAACCTCAGCAAAACTGATCTTAAACTTTCTAGCACCTACAATCACATTGCTAGATTTGCTACCGATGCAGCCTACAGAACTCATCACTGTCATGACCTAAATCCACTCGGATGGCTTGAACTGCCTAACCTACTTCAAGTTAACTAAGTAATAGTTGCACACAAGATCCTGTACCAACCAGATAATACACCCATACTTAAAAACCTCATCTCCCCCTACAGTAACCTTAGCGCACTTTGTTCATCTGAAAGACTACTAGTTCAAACCTGCAAATCCAACAACACAGCCAGAGAATCTCTATTTGCTAACTCTGTTCGCAAAACTTGGAATTCTCTTCCTGCTAATCTTACATCTGAACTCTACCTCAATTCAAGAAAAGTCTGATTCAGTCCTTTAAAAAACGATGGCTATGTCCTTGTCCTAATCCAGACAAACTAACCATCACTTGTGTGCACATGGAGGACTTCTGCCTACACTTTGTTTCTTAACTTATAAATCCTATGATCTCCTTGGATCTACTACCAGGTTAGCCTACTAGGCATTCAATATCCTATCATTCTTAAAAACACTGTCTAGAATTTTCCATCGGAGTAAAAATGTAATAACTTGTTTGTGTATCTGTTTTTGTGTTTGTTTACATCTGTATAAAATCCTTTTATTTGTGTTTTAAACTGTAAAAATGTAACAGTTTGTCAAATGTCTTTTTGGTGCTTTTCTCCCTGGGCCACCACTGAAAAATGGACATGTATCCAGTCGGACTATCCCAATAAACAAATGTAAAATAAATAAATTGTTTATATTAGGGATTATTCAAATTGTTTAGTCGATTCCTACATCATACAATTAAAATCAACATATCGGATGATTAACAGGCTTGTTTAAACCACACAAAACACTTCTAAAGCACTAATTCCATCTAGTTGATTGGGATACTTGTCACTGCAACGCAACAGTTTGGTAAAGCATACTGCTGCAACAGGACCAGAGACCGAGCTAGTTTGTTCTGGTCCCCCGAAACGCCCAGCACCCATTTTCCATCAACAAACGCAGATGACATAAAATGTCTCTTGTTTCTGCTTACACTGGACTACTACTTCTGCTTCACTGAAAACATTCCAACATTTGAACCAACACATTATATAAACATTCACAACAGACTCAAAACTTTCACGTAAATTTAACAAATGTTTTATATTATTATATACCATTTGGAAGTATCTTTACTGTGCTTAATTTTACCTCCATGCAGTGTTGTGTTCAGCCATTAGCATGCTTAAGATATACATACATTACTTCAAAGCATCTCAGCAGGCACAGCTTTTCTGGATGCTACATTTGTGACCCACAGCTGCTGCCACAAAACTAGAGAAGGAGGCAATTAAAATAAAGATGAAATATCATTTATCTGCAAAAATCTACTGACAGCTAATTTAGAACTGCATTACTGAAAGTTTCTTCTTCCTCTGTTACCGTTTGGTTTGTCAACAGATTTTTATTTAGATCTCATTTTAGCATGATATTTGTGAAATATATGGCTGTAATTAGAAACCCTGCAAAATTATAAACTAATCTACAAAATTTAAAGTCACCTATCACCACATTATGTTGTTTTACTGCAGCAGATACAGTGTGTGTGTGTGTGTGTGTGTGTGTGTGTGTGTGTGTGAAGACAATATCACTTAGCACAGGTTACCATATCAATGGGAAAAGGGTTGCATCTGTCAACCTATCAATATATCTATATCAGGGTCTACTTCAAAAGAACAAAAACCCACATTACCAACAAGGACATCACCGAGACGATATGACCAAAACCTGACTTTAATGAATGACTACAATGACAAGAGTTCACAGGGTAAGTATCCAGTTGGCCACCATCTAACAATGAAAAACACTGCACTACCAGAAACCCACCCAGGTGGGGGTTAACCCCCCTATACAGCCCTAACTAAATATACTGACTCTGGGATCACACTACAGTGGGGGTAAGGGCAAATTTCCCCTTGTTGGCCAGCTGGATACTTACCCTGTGAAATCCTTCGGCATTGTGGTCATTCGTTAAAGTCAGGTTTCGGCAATGTTGTCTCGGTGATGTTGTCTTAGGTAATGTGGGTTTTCATTCTTTTGAAGTACACCCCTGTATCTATCTATATCTATATCTATATATATGGATTCACTTCATAACACTGAAATATCAAAACACTGAAAATGAGAAAACTTCATAACATAGAAGACCAAAACACTGAAACTTCAAAATACTGAAAACTCAAAACACTGAAGACACATATCATACATATACTGACTTTAAACAACATAAATCATAGCACTTTCTACCAAGTGTAAGCAGGGGGGCATGCACCCCTACACCCCCCACACCCCCTGCTACTTATATATATCTACTCTAAGATTGCACTTAACTACACTAAGTGCAATGTTGGAGTTGATATACACTTGGTAGAAAGTGTTATGATTTATGTTGTTTAAACTCAATACATGTATGATGTGTGTTTTCAGTGTTTTGAGTTTGTGTTTTGAGTTTTCAAGATTTTGAAGTTTCAGTGTTTTGGTTTCAGTGTTTTGATATTTCAGTGTTATGAAGTGAATATATATATATATATATATATATATATATATATATATATATATATATTCACACACACTTATCTGTGTGTCATTTTATATATGTATTCATATACAAATGTGATCTGTGAATATATATATATATATATATATATATATATATATATATATATATATATATATATATATATATAAATAAAACTACAGAAAAGTACATTTCAAGATAAAAATCGTGCAATACAATTAGGTATGACAACCCTATCTAAGCAGAGCTGCCTCAGTGTGACCACAGGCTGCAGCTACGTCAGCTACCATTATGTAGTCAAATGTCCACCCAAATTCAAACTGTTTGTTTCTTCTCTTTCATTATTCTGCACTGCTTTACAGTCGGTCATGGTTCTAATAGTGCCATAACTTCTACCTAAATACTTGAAGTGTCACAGGCGTTACAAAGAGAGAAACAGCTTAGATTTTGCAGAAAGCATTGCCTGGCAGAAACATTCTTAAAAAATTCAAACTACCTGCTTCAATTGAAATGCAATAATAAAGCTAAAAAGGATAGTTTTCCTTGAATCAAAGTCCTCACTTCAGTGACATCTATGGCAATTAGCTACTGAAATAAATACATAATGGTATAAGTTGTAATAATACAAACAGAATGCATAAACCTGTATCACATCTAAAGTTACTGTAGCAACATGTGCGCCTAACTGACAAAGCAAGATTTCTGGTGTTCATTATTATATAAAGAAATTGTGAGTGATCATTCTGTAACTATCAAGGAATGATGCTGAACTCTGATGTCACAAAATAAACGGTACCTCCCCACCAACACCCTTCATCCATAAACAGGTAAAGTACTTTTGCATGCTGAAACACAGGCAAAGGTACCTGTACATTCATTGAAGACAAGAGCCAGGATTCCCGGACTACAGTACAGTGGCACCACTTTCAGTGCACTGATCCGATCTACTGCGGCATGCCGGGATTCCCAGACTTCAGTACAGTGGCACCACTTTCAGTGCACTGATCCGATGATCTACTGTGGCACGCCGGGATTCCTGGACTTCAGTACAGTGGCACCACTTTCAGTGCACTGATCCAATCTACTGCTGCACACCGGGATTCCTGGACTTCAGTACAGTGGCACCACTTTCAGTGCACTGATCTGATCTACTGCGGCACGCCGGGATTCCCAGACTTCAGTACAGTGGCACCACTTTCAGTGCATTGATCCGATGATCTACTGCGGCACGCCGGGATTCCCAGACTTCAGTACAGTGGCACCACTTTCAGTGCACTGATCCGATGATCTACTGCGGCACGCCGGGATTCCTGGACTTCAGTACAGTGGCACCACTTTCAGTGCACTGATCTGATGATCTACTGCTGCACCTTTCTGGGATTCACGCTCAGGCATATTTCCACAAGGACATTTCAGTACCAAGGAATTTACATCAGTATGAAATGTTCAAATGAGCTCTACCCGTCTGAAATAGCTGCAAACCACAAAGTCCCCATGCAAAGGGTCAGACAAAAAACACAGCGATTCTTACAATTATACCTCCATACACATACCCAAGTGCAGCTACATCCCAAGTCAGACATCCACACATAAAAAACACTGGTAGATACTTGATTTTACAGTTATTTTGACAGCTGCAAATTTAGTTGACATAAGCTATGAATTGACACCTACTTTAATAACTGTCAAAAAACTTGCTAAACCACGATGAGCACACACACACAAACATATGCACACTACAGAACACTCACATTCCCACAAAGAGACACAAGCACGTGTACAATTTTAAATCATAGATAAGTTTTAACTGTGGCCAAAAATCACAAGAATTCATGTACTTTCATATAAAGACTGTACACTTCACTAAATAAACTCATCCTGCAGGGTGTACTTATGTTTGACTGTAGTCCCCTAAAAGAAATGCTGCCAAAAAATGTTTATTCCATGTGGCCCCGTGGCAGAGCAGGATAAAGCCCTTACTGCACGGTAGGTGACTCGTGTTGTAATAATAAAAGATGCTGGAGGAACTGGGCAGGGTAGAATGGAAGTGACTGGAAAGGAGCAAGTCTGCTTGGATCACTCCAATGGTGACACCTGCAACACTGTAGGCATATTACCCCCATCAAGGAGCAAAACATGCTCATGCTGTACAGAGCTGAACCACTTAGCAGAGTCTGCATATTACTGGTAAGCACACATATACCTCCTGAAACACTCCAATTGTGGGGAGCTAAAGCTTCCAAGAGCTGGAGATAAGACAGATCCTGCAGGATCAGCAGACTGTTCAGCTGCTTAACACCTGATGTTCATCTCCATTAGGGAATGAATGGGTTATGGGGACTCTTGCCCCTGAGGAGGAGATAATGGGTCAAGCTGGGTGCAGGAAGGGGATGCCGTTAGGCAGATCTTACAGATGTGTAAAAAAAAAATATACATTTCAAAGCATTTCTAGTTGCTTCATCTTCCCCACACAAACTTACAATAAGCCTTCCTGCACAGTCATTCACAGTCTCGTACACACCCCCAGCACTACTTACAGGCTGATCACTAATCTGTTAAGAATAAAGCTGACCCACGTCTGCTGAGCTAAATCTCCCCTTTTAATGCACAGGTGCACATTGCTGCCTAACAGAATACAATTATTTTCTACACTGGTCTTCTGGGTAACTTGCAAAGTATGGGGTGCAGGATTTCCATGCTATGTAAATACTAGGACTGTGCAGGGCTCCAGGCTATTTACTGGCCTCATCCCTGACCACCTCATGGACTGTGCTAACAGGTAAGTTGTGAATTGGCACAGGACTGTCCATGAATACAAAGACGTGTTATTCAGCTAAAATGTTTTAATATGCAGAAACCTACATAGATCCTTAATAGAAAATCAGGAGAATCATGTTGAAGGACATATACAGATAGTAATACTGGTTGTTTGGAACCAAGGAAACAAAATGGGACATTTCCTATCAAAACTACAGCTGAATAAAGTCAAGCTCACATTATCCCTCAGAAATATATACGGGCAATATTTGATTTAGTCTAAGAAGTGTCACATCCAATAGCAGCAAAAGTTTGCAGAGGACCTTCATACAGTTGTCAGTAAGTTAAACTATAACAAATATATATTAAAGTAAAAAAAAAGTTGGGAAAAGTTCATACGAAGAAAGCTCAGTTACTGAGAACTGCTGTCTGTACTGATATATCACAGAGGCAAAGTTAAAACTAAGGCATATTCAAAAATGAAGTCACCCCATCCCATTGATAAGCCTACTGGAGCTCACAAGGATCAGTGACCACTCAGCAGTGTGGAGGGGTTGGACAGAGTCTTTTCTAAGTTAACGTGGACAGTAGGGCATTTCAGATACTCAAGGATCTTTCACTGTACCAATGTTTTCAGTGCTCACTGTGTGAGCAGTCAGAGTTATTCCTTTGAAACTGCAGCAGTAAAGATGCTTCTAACATAACCACGGCAGCATCCCCCCTGATCTTGACAGATAAAGAGAAATTCATCAATAAATGCTTTACATTTAGTCCCTTTTTGTGAGGCAGTGGCTAAAGAAGTATCAGACACCTACTACCTTTGTTCATATGACATACATCTCAGGGTTGTAATGTTCTTTGCAACTCTTTTCTGAGGCCTTTTCAGCTTAATTAATAGTTTTCTTTGACATGAAGGAGACAGTGACATACAGTACTTTTGTTTAGAAGTTTTAAAAAAGTGGAAATCTGGCCTCAGGCCTTTTACATGGTTCTTTGAATCAAAAAGTGGTAGGAATACAAAAGTCTACATGAAAGAACTAAAGAAGACAATGACATCTAAATCCTCAGAAAGGGTGTCACAGAGCGACATGCTGACTGTAACACAATTGAACACTAAGCCAGAAACAATGTAAAGATGTACAAGTTTCAAGGCATATTCTAATACAAAGATGAAAGGGAAATAGACAAGACAGATGGTTAAACTGCTACTGTAAAAATTATATCTAAAGGGGGTAACAATCAGAAATTACTGAGAAAAACGCACTGTTTTTTGCATTTCAATTTTACTTGCATAAGAATGCAACTCAGTTTCTAAAACAGCTCTTATGGATATAACAGCACTCAGGGTAAACTGGGACAGATTAAAACCATACATTCATGTTAACTGGACCCCAAAATTTGCATAAACATGGCAATATAATATAACACCCAGCATGCACTGTTGGTATAGTACATGACAGGGAATTCTAATATGAGATTCTAAACTTACTATACCTAATGCAAACGTTCTTGTAGACTAACACAATGTGCTTAACCACAATTCATCATGGCATGAGACGCAGTATGAGGCTTTAGGTCAAGTAAAGTGCAATATCTGTTACAGAAACAACTCAAAATAAAAATATGCCATCACTTTTCAGCTAATAAAATATTAGAGAACCACTGCTATACACTTGCAGTTTTGAAGTTCTTACCTTCCAGTGTATAATAATGACAAGAGAGTATAATATGACAGGATATCTTTTATCAAAGCGTATTGTACAGCCTTAGAGTGCATCTGCTTTGACCTCTAAGCAACAGAAGGAAAACATCTTAAGCTAAAGCAAACTCTGGAGTACATTACTACTCCTGTTTTAAAATGGACGCACTCTGTGAACAACAAAAAATACTTCGGCTTCATCTTCTGCCAAAGAGATATCAAGCAACACCATTACAACTAAAATCCATTTTTTTTGTATTTTTTTTTATTCCATTGTGTAATTAAGGACTAACATGACATGCTTCATACGTGAGTTAAGCACCTCTGTACCTCAGAAGTGGAGACATCCCATGATACAAGATACCCTGCAGTGCAATACTGCTATTATGCACGGAGGACAATAATTACAAAGACTAAGCAAATACACTTAACATTTTACAATTCTAACTTTGACCATCTCGAAGAATGTAAACAGACGATTATGAGTGAGCTCAGTCCTTGTCTGCAGTGACAATCAGCAGTGGTGCACATGGTGACATGCTCACCAATCTGGCTTAAAAGTAACTCAAGATCAGAACTGTAGTGCTGTCACCTGGAGCTCAGTGGAGCCAAATTAAATGACAAAAGAAAACAGCAGCACTGAAAGTATGAATTAACTTCCATGGGGCACAGTGAGTGGCCCAAGGAACAGATCGTGATTAGGACGAGTGGGTGCTATCATGCAGACGAGTGGTCTGGTGTGCCCTACACTTTTGGTACATGAGAAGGAGTTACCATGTCTGATGGACACAGCACTGCAGACTCTGAACCTAAACAGAGCTGTGTACTACTAAACTACTAAACACAAGAAGGACTACAATATTTAAAGTCCATTTAAAGTGTAGTGACTAAGTTCTCAGAGAACTGTGTAACTCATGAAATAATTGGAGAAGTGGAAGCAGAAATGCCTCTTCTCACGGTGATCTATTTGGGAAATTGACTTACACAGAGTTGTACTGCATGACAACTTTGTAGCTTAAAGGCACAACTCTGCACTAGACAACTATATACTGGTCTACAGTCCGTGTCTGTGTGCATATGCATATTCTTGTGCATGTCTGTGTGCATGTGTATGTGTGCACATGTTTGTGTCCTAGTGCAATGATGTAGTAGCTGCTACGGTACTACAAAAACAACAATGGCAGCCCCTATATGGAAAAAAAAGACAAGACAAACTTGAGCTAACATCTGTTAAAAAAAAAAAAAAAAAAAAAAGCCAGGATGCAAAGATCATGGATTAATTATGCAGGACTTTTGTTGTAAAGCGTTGGACTTTGAAAATCTACATTACAAAAGGAACATATTGGGCAGTGGGTGTAGAGGATTAAGGATCTGCGCTGTAGTACCCTGTGGTACAGAATATGATTTCCTCAGCCCTCAGTTGCCTATTGTGTGACCTTCTGCAAGTCACTTAGCCATACATGACTCCCGGATCATCCCTGAAAAAGGAGTGTGGGCCTACCTGCTTAATGCTGTCATTATCCAGCAATGACATCTTCATGTACGCACAACAGTGTAAAACTAGGGCAATGTGCATTATGGTCTGCATAGGCTTTTCTGCGTTCAACATTTTAGTCCTTAGGAAACTACTTTTTTTTTACAGAAGATTTAAACAATAATTTTACAAATCAAATCTTGAGAAGCTAAGCAGCACTGCTTCAAAAGAGCCCAAGTATATGAATCTGAAAAAGTTGCATCTGTGCACACAATCAACGGCAGAAATAACCCCAGTCTAAAGACAGACGCAAGGAGTTTTCTATGTTTCATCTAACCACCAAACCAACATATGCATTAAGGGCTAATGATGGTTTTAATTTATTCTAGTACAAGAGCTGCACTTATTATTTGCAAATGTCCCCCAAGAACTGTAATAACAAAATGTTTATTAATTCATCTGTAAATGCAAGTACTACATTTAACGTACCTAATGATAACTTGGCAACAATGATTTCTATGAAAATGAATGTCTCAGGTAAGAGCAAAAAGTTTTGCAATTAATTCTAATTTCTGTTCATGTTACTATACCATAAGGGTGTGAAAATGTTTATAATGCCGAATGCTTGCTTACCATTAGACTTACAAGAAAGTAATTAGTTCTTGTGTATTATCGCAACCAGATTACAAGCAGGAGAACTGACGCCTTTCCAAGCCGTTCTCCTGCCGAAATATCTACTGAAAGTGTCTAATAATGTGTGTGTCACTGAACTGACAATGTTGGATTGAAAAAGCTCATGTGTAAACACTTACAGGAGCATTGTACTACATTATATTGCAACTCTCAAAGTTTCTGCAGAAAACTGCAAACGGCAAATGGTACTTTTCTAAAATGGAGCGAAAGTGAAGGGTCAGTCAGGTGTAACTGCTGAAAGCACAGCCTTATACAAACTATACTGCAACTGTTTTTCTGAAATAAGTCTGATAATTTTGTTTAACAAAAGGATCAATGCTATAGAGATCTGTAGACAAAGGACGAACAGATGAGGAAGCTACTGTGTTTGGGGTGCTATGGAGTAAGGAACTTGGTCATGCAAACATGACTTTTTGGCGACTGGAGAAAGCAGTCTGATGTAGTTAGATATGAAGGTCCTTACTGTCTCCCACTCCACTTCATGCTTAGATAAAGTTCAATTAAATGTACTTACACTTAACCTTTTCACAGATGTGATCATCCCATTACAAAACATAACATTACGTCGTAATACTCTCAGTTCGTATTGTCATTGTGCTGGTTACTGCAGCTACCGGAAGAAAGCATGTAAGCTTATGGATTATGGAACGGCCATTAAGAAAATGCAAACAAAGTTAGAGAGGCAAGGTGATTTAACATTAGCAGCACAGGTATGGTTATGTTTAAACTGAATTTCCTTTCACAGAGAAGGTTGTTTTAATAACGGTTATCAAGAATAATGGAAAAAGTTAGAGTCGCTGTGGCTGTGAGCACCGTTAATGCACAAATGAGATAGCTCCACACATGCTGGTCGGAAAGTCCATACAGCCAAAGCGACATTAACTTTTTTCATTGTTCTTGATAACCCTTCTTAAAACAACCTTCACTGTGAAAGAGAAGACAATCCCTGACATTTCCACAACACTAATGGTCAGACTTCTAAATCAGGAAGCAAGTGGTATTATCGCGAAAATATGGTTGCGATAATATGCAGTACCCTTTCTTTGATATACTATTTTGTTTGTTTACTATTAACAGACCTTACAGTATTTGTAGTTGCTACATGAACTGACCACTGAGCAAAATACTACCACATTGAAATGTAAACCTGAAATACTGGCAAAGCATTAGAAGCTGTACATGATTCTTCCACTTTGCTGTGGTGTGTGTGGATTCTATGCACACATGTAGTACAAGTAATGAACAAACTCTAAGAGGCACTCATATGACAATGCAAACATGTGCTTTCTGACATATGATCATCTACTTGGGTGGGGATGGAGGTCTAACTCTGCTATCCCTACACTCACCTATTACTGATGCAATATGGGAATGTCAATTCAGGAACCACACTCCGTTCCTATACCTCTATTATGATAGTGAAAAAGTTCAGACCAGCCAGTACGCTAGGTGGGGACTTCAATATTCAGGAGGACCTCATTACAAAAGGGACACAAAGGTACAGTAACTCACACAAGGAACATATGATGTCAATATGGAACTTTCTATGTCTGGGAATCCTCACTTATAATTTCTTAGCTTGTGGTTGCACCATGACTTAAAAAGACTTAAAAAAAACATCATCACATTATATTATTATTATTATCCTCCCGCTCATCTAAGCTTCATGAAAAAAAATGTTGCTTCCCAGATTACCGGCCTGACCTCCTACTTACAGATTTCAAAAGAAACACAGCACTGCCAGAGCCCCACTGCCTCTTAAAACTTACATATTCAAGGCACTGGAACAGGTCAGCTCATAGGTGTGCAAGTAAATCAATGAGACAAAGCCTTGACAATTCATTCCACAGAATGTTTTCTTAATAGCAATTAAAGCACAGTCTGGGAGATTCATTTGTAAAAAGTCTCAAGAGCTACCTAGATGATAGAACTTTTCAGGCTCAAGAAGATGATTGCAAATGAAAAGCACATCCTAAGGGTGTTATTCCTAATCTATATCCTTATTAACACTATGACAATTAAGTTCCCAGTGATCCAGAAGTTCTACTATCCCAAAAACATGGCCATCTGTCAATCTGATAAATCATTGTCTACAGATACCTTCTGATATAAGAGCCATGATGTTTCATACCAGAAGGCACAGGCTCACGCTCCTATTAAATGCAGCATCACTGTTCCAAATTGAACAAACCTGGAGTCCATACAAACACTCAACCACCTTAGCACTTGGCTAGATTTTGTTAGTTGCAAGAAGGTGACAAGCAAAGTTAAAGCCACAGTGAAAACTTTTAATAGACTCACCAACTACTTAATACTGGAACAAAGATCTGTTGTACATAAAGAAGTACTGTTACGTTTAAATTCTACTAGTAACTGATTCATTGCTCACAGCCAACCTAAAGCAATTACAGATGTTCAAAATAATACATGTATTTTATTACTAGCTCCCTAAGGAGTTAACATCACTTTCTCTCCTTAACAAGCGTAAAATGACCTCTCACTGCTTACATAGCCTAAATGCTACTTGAATTACATACATATAAACACAGCTACTGATGGGGGGCATATGCCCCTCTGCCCCCCCCCCCCCAGACCCAGGTTGCAGGAGGCAACAACGGCAGAAAAATCCTGTTTCTGTATGTACATTCTCAAAGTCTGCAGGTATACTGTTAAAATTACAAACCTCCCACAAGATTAGGAAACTTTCTATTTACTATTAAGTTCATTCAGAGACTCAGAATCCCCTCTCTGTCCAGGCATTACTCAAAAAGTTTCACATTACCCCCATTAAGAAGGAATATTAATTTAATCTCTTACACATTCAGTAACCACAACATAGGAAATATGAATGTAACTTGAGTGAAGGCAATGGGTGGTGAACTTTCTATCTTACAAATACCACAGCTGGTTTTAGGCGCAACTGAACCGTGTGGTCACCAGGGGCACCCAACCACAACAAGTTTTCATAGTTTGATATCTTTTAAAGGTTTGTCAAACCAACAAGGCAATCTTGTGTACTTAATATACCAGGTGGGTTGTGACGACCCACCACTGGACCAGTAATCAAGAAGCCTCAATCCTCACCACTGTCACCCGTAGGGGATGTACATTGGGAAGATGACAAGGTACACACAGTGTTACCAAATACAGTTCTCTGCATCAAGTGCAATTTCCCTTAAGAGCACACAGAGACCACAGTCAGTCCGGGGCTGGTTTCTCCCTCTTCCTCTAGATCCACAAGAAGACTCCCCACTGGCACAGCTATATAGTTGAGATCTCAGCAGAGTGGCCAAGCCAAGACCTCCAGCACCCTCTCTGTCCAACTAGTGCTTCGTGTTCATGCCCAGGCAGCCGACGCACACACTCTGAGGTTTGATTTATACACACTTGCACACACACACACACACACACACACACACACACACACACACACACACCTGGGAAAGGCTGGCACATGTTTACTAAGGTAGTTTTTCTCTGCCACCAGTCACTCCTTAGCTACTTTAAAGCCCTTAACAAAAGGGTGTCCAATCTTACTGTGTAATGTTACTATTAATACAAAGGGTAGTTAGACCAACAGCAAGGCTATTAGGAGTGGCCCACATTGTCACCAGATAAATATACAAGTACTCTCAGAACTTAAATATCTCTTGACAGATCAGCCACAATGAAATGTTTAAATACATTTAATAATAAATGAACAAGACAATTAAATAAATATTTACAGTGTTTAGAGTTTAAAATCACAGGAAATATTTAAAACAACATTGCAGGACAGTCTAAAATAAATGAAGAAAAACATCTAAACTATGCTTCACTATATTCCTGACCAAAGCTAAGATAATTACTATACCCTAGTTAGCTTACTTACAGAGCAAGGCAGATGTGGTGAGTGGATCTTCCACCTGATGATGACTGGTCAAAGACAGAATAGAGAATGCTGTCTCTCTCTCACAGACCTCTCTAATATCTCAAATATTACTGTTGGTATAACTTGCAGAATGACATCATTGCTCGTCATCGACTCCTCGTTCCCAGGCTCAAAACAACAATTGATGGTAGTTGGGAGCATTTATCATCTACCTGTAAAAATACAAGGCTTTTCCTCAAATCCTTGGTAAAGAATGGAAGTCATAAATCAGTAAAACACCTTCAAGATAATACAGAAAGCTTCTCGGCATAGACTTTGTGCCACCTTGCTGCCGTAAAGTAATTTAATTTCAGCTATCTTTCTGAAATTTACTAGACAGAGGCCAACCTCCTGTGTTCCAGTTTCCACTGTCAAAATACATACATTTAAACAGTTGCAATAGTGCATGTACACCTCTGTTCTCTTCCAGCAGGGCACACTGTGGACACATCCCCAAGCTCAGCACTTTATAAAACATCTTCTCAACATCTGTACAAACCTAGTTTGACACACACGACATACAACTCCAACACATCTGCAAAACAAGCATCCTATACAGATCATGTTGATATTCACAAATGACATACAATCACTCACAAATTTCCAGACAGCTGTGCTGGCAACATCTCCCTTTGTCACACTTCTATATGAATCATGTTGATATTCACAAATGACATATAATTTACAAAATTCCAGGTAGCTGGGCTGGCAGTATCTCCTTTCGTGACATGGGTAATCACAACTTTTAGGATGAAGAATTGTAAGGATTAGCACCACCTCTCAATTAAAATTCAAAGATATTTCTGGTTATAGTACGTGTTTTGTAAAGTAGCAGGCTTCATAATTTCTTTAAATGTTTTACCACTGACACAGTGCCCTTGACTTAGTTAAATCATGCTGCATTTTCTCCACTATAACTATCACAGCTGGCATTAGGCACCTGCAATCCCTGCAGCTACATGGAGTCCTCTAATCATCCTTGATTGCATGGTGGCCACCGCAAAAACTGCTGCTGCTGCTTGTTGGGGAAAATAAGGAGACAGTTTAAAGACCATTCAATTCTCTGATTATTTGCTTTGTCCTAAACAGGATTATGATATAACCCTGTTTAGGATAAAGCTGGTAATTGGTTAATGAACATGAGCGAGGTAAGTGCTGGGGATCTGCTGCCCACAGTAACCAATCTCAGTGCTTACCTTGGATTTTAAGAAGAGCAGAAGCTCTCAGTCCTCAGGGGTGACTTTCATTTTTGGAAAGTTTTACAAAAACTGGAAAAATGCTAATTATAACTCTCAACTTCTTTGCTTACATGTTCTGAGCAAAGCCAAAAATAATGGCAGAATAAAAACTCAAAATCAGGAGCAATTTTTAACTATTTGCATAATTAATTTGTAAATTTAACAGAATAACACATTTTGCATCAACATGCATTTTTTGTAGTATTGTAATTGTGAATGATTTACCAGCAAATCAATTTTTTACAAGGAACAGGACAAAAAAAAGTATGCCAAATCAGGGACAGTGACAGATATGCATTACCCTTAATGATTACTAAACAGTCATTGATCTGGTGTGACAGGACTAATGCTGCACAATGTATTACTGTTTGCCAAAATCAGTACAAAACTAGCATTTCTATGACATGCTTGTGTGCTTGTGCACGTACATAAGTGTGTGGGGGCATGTCTAGAGTGCAAGATTAACAAGATGACCACAGTTTCTCTCACTTTCTATCTCAAACATCATCAGCACTACCTGCTGGGGACAGATGTGGTTACAGTGTATTTAAGAGTAACAAGTTGGCCATAATTACTTTCACTTACCATCACAAACAGATCATATGCATGATAGGTGGCAGTCTATAGTGGTTTGGTAGGAAGAGGGTGTATAACAACATAACTACTCATTACCACAGTGATGCAGTGAGTAGCACTGCCATTTCATGGCACTTTGTTATGACTGAGTTGTTGCCATGGATTTTTCTTTGTGACGGCCAAATGTCCTTCCTGACTTGTGTGCATCTATCCATGTGCTCTGGTTTTCTCCTGCACCTCAAAGACATGCAGTAAATGAACTTGTTTCCTCTAGTTTCCTTGAAGGTGAACATGCAGAGTGCATGTGTGGAAAAAAAAATCACTATTTTTTTTAATCTGTGCAAAAACACAATCATACTGGATATATACATAACTCTTCTGGATAGCAGTACAAAAATGCAGTCAACAAGTAATTATATTTCAAAAATCAGTGCCTCTGCCCACAACCGCACCAATTCTAAAAGCAGCCTTGCTCAGAAGTATGTAAGAAGGCTGTTGTAGCTTGTATGTGGGTCTGGGAATGGTGTGGTCATTACGCGTAATTTTTATCACAATCCAACTTCAGAAATATGAAAAGGATGTCATTATAGCTTTTGATGGGGCTGGGAACAGTGTAGTCATTATTTCTTATGCTTTTTTCATGGACCTTAGATGTGTGAAAAGAAGGTTACAAATAGCTTGTGTAGTGGTAGTGTACGGTATATGAGCAACAAGTTGGAATAAATTACTGTAATCATTATTTTTTCACTTCCAAATTACACATCATACAAACAGTCACTTGAAATACATTACTGTGGCTATTTAAACTTCTGCTTTCATTCAAATCTGTCACCAGACGGATGCACTTACTGTGACAGTCTTCTTTTTTTTAGGGGGGGGGGGATGGGAAGGTAGACAGTATTCTCAAACAGGACTCGTGTATCCTCTCAAGCATTTATCTAGTGAGTTTATTATGAGCTACTATTTTGTCAGCTTTTAACATTCAAGTCCTAGACACAATTTACGACTTCCCTGAAACATAAAAAGTAGCACTGAAATTCTTTTCTTACTCATGATTTTTGTTCAGGCTGCCATTGGATCAGAACAATGTTCAAACGCTCTAAAATGCACCTCAGAGCATCTATATCTCCATGGCTTCTGGAGCTTGGTGGCCCCAAGACCCCATGTTAGTTGATTTATTTCATATACGGTTATTAGTATGCTGTCCTCACCACGTATGCAAGGATAAGTAAAGCTGAACAGCAACCCTAAATATAATGCCTTAATCACAATTTTTATTCAAGACATAACTGGATAAAAAAGGTTGAAAGAAAAAAAAATGAAATACACTTCAGAGCCTAATAAAAAGTTATGGCTTCATGAAAAAGCTGATGAGTAAGACAAAAATGTGAGAAAGAGAAGAGAAATTTATATAAATGGTGTAGGGAGGCCAGGATGGGGAGCAGCAGGTGAAACAACATCAGTGGGGGTGCCATGGAGTCCTTTGCCTATGGCATCATTTTTCCCCAGGGTCAGACTTGTACATACGGTTGTTATAATATATTGAAATTGCAACTAAATGCAGGTCACTGTCAATGTGTCTCTGTGCAAATGGGAATACATTATGTGGTACACAGGCCTGTCAGATGAGAGCATTTTAGCTACAAGTTCTGTCTGTGGGCATCACTCCTAAAACTCTGCAACATGAACTAAAAGGTCGCTTTGGAGGGGTAACAGTATCAGAGTGATACTTAGAACTGACGTGTTTTTGGCTCCCAACTTAGCATTTCAGGAGTCCCCAGCATGAATCAACACTAGTCCTGTATATGGCACAGCTACTTGCAGATCAATTAATTTTACTTCAAGATACACTTAAGTTCCCTTGCTTTTACACCATCTAAATCTGACATGCAGATTTTCTGTGTTGCTGGATTATATATACACCAAGGCAAGCAATTAAAATACCTTGTTGTTTTCTGTTTTGCTTACAAGGTGAACTTCTTGGCATTCATGTCTCAAACGTAATAGGCTGGTTATGATCCGAGTTCCTAATCATAATCCTCTATACTGATATTTCAATACTGTACAACATAAATTCAAAGGATTAAATGTCAGGCAAAATGTTACACAAAGAGCATGGAAGATCTCTACCACAAAACTACATAAACTGCTAAGTAGTACTTTCTTGGCCAGTAAAAGGTGTTTCTTTGAACTATCTACAGTTTTGGGTAAAAGTGATTGAGACACTACAAGCATTACCAGTCTAAAATACTGCAAACGTTACTAACCCTTTATACTGACAACTATCAGGCACAGATAAAGGAAGGCAGCTACTGGAATGAAGTGACAAATTTTACACCTTGGGACGAGTATAGAAGAAGTGATACTCTGACAGCTACAGATATGGCTGCTTAAACCATTCCAATTTAGTTTTATTGTTTCTTCAAATAATGTTTAAATACACTACAAAAGTATCATCTGCAAAGCCTGCCTCACCTGTTTCCCTGGCAGGAAATCTAGGCCATTGGAATCTACATGAGGAGGTGGCCTTGGCAAAGAAAACACCAAGGATCTGCATGGGTGGAATTTACAGGTGGAGACACTGGGGCTGGCAAAGGGAGCTGGATGGCCAGCCTTTATGGATTAGAAAAATATGCTAGCAGAGAAACCTGTTTCGAGTTATGTCAGAAATAGTTCACATCTAGTACATAGAATTTTGCTTATTAATTTTTAGAATAAATCTACAACAGCACTGCTGTATACCATACCTTTCAAAAGGTACAGATTTTTGCCTATTTTTGGTCCGTTTTTCATAACAGTACAGTTTTCTGGCAAATCATTAAAGATTGAAGCCAGAAAATAATGACAAACATTCAAGTTTCAGACTTTATACCCTTCAGAAAATTAATACCAGTGCAAAACCTGTTATTCAACTTTCTAAGCTTATAACAGCAATATTTAAAAATTGTCACTATTTTTGGACCTCTGACCCCCCCCCCCCCCCCATTATTTATGACTTAGTCCAAATGTTTTGCTCTAAGAGCTTGAGAGGTACGTATATGACATATGCAAGTTTCTAGTTCCTCAGCAGCAATCCTTATCCATATGAATCCACATTAAAAAAAAAAAAAGTATTAGCTTACTGTGAAAGTGGCTGCTGAGAAGATAAATATGAAAACATATAGCTTGTAATGCTGGTAGAAATGGTGCCATTTCACTGCAGATGTACAATAAATACCATATAGAACGACTTCAGTTTAAAAGTGTCTTCCTATAAATTATATGGTAGTTATTGGTAGAAAAATGTGGTATATTTGTAAGGATGCACTTGCATGAATACGTTTACCTCAGAGAGATCAGAAAAATTGTGTGTGCATGTTTAACTATGATAAATGAAAAAGGCAAATTGAGCCTGCCTAGCTTTGACAAGCAGCAAAACAGTAATTCCATAAAGTTCACATCATACTCAAAAATGAATAACCATTTGCATTTTACCTAACACGATATGGTGGTTATTACCGAAATGCTATAAAGTATGCAGGCAGTTGAAATTGGAACTGTTGCTTTAAAACGTGATGTGTATAGCGGTATACGGAACTGTTGTTTAAGAAGGTAGACACCTTTTCATTAAGATTCCTGCATAGTTCAGTTAACAGAACACATCATGCAAGCCTGATTTACCCCTGCACATGTAGCTATTTTTGGTGGTATGCCCCTATTTTCAGGCTCGATTTATCCCTTCACACAATTTCTGAATCCCCCATCACACATGATGCCAAAGCTCTCTAGTACACAGAAAATCACATTACATGAGCAACAGACCAGTGGCACTAAATTTATTTGACATTTGTTTACCGAAGTGGTCTAACTGGGTCTACAGAACCCATTTTCAGCAGAGGCCCGGGGAGAAAAACTCCCCATACAGTACAATACAAATACAGTATAATCCAACACAACAGAAATGACATTAGAGATACTATACAAAAATAAGTTGAAAGAACACGGACTATGTTATAATATATACTACGCATCCAGACAATTTTAGAGAGTTAAAACAGTATACAAAATAATAGTCACTCTCACCATATACATAGCCTGTGCGTAGATAGTGTCCAGAAATTGCACGTAGGTAGTGTACTGTGTGACATTGACTGTTATCGTACATGAAATATCAATCAGTTAGGAAATAATAGCCAGAAAATTAGTGACACAGAAAGATAGATAGAGAATTAAGAAGAATAGAGGCATTACAGCCTGAGCAGTAGCTTAAGGATATGGTATAGAAATAGGAATTGAGTTAGGAGAGCTTTAGGCTCTTGCAGACTGTGAGGGAGTGAAATGTGAAAGAAGAGGAAGAGGCTAGTGTGGAAAAAGAGGAAGAGCTGAGCATTAGGCAGGCTTTATGCTGAACAAAACCATGCATTTCTAAGATGATTTTTTTTTTTTAAAGAGGCTTTGAAATGGGTAAAGGCAGGCATAAACATAGTAGCTAAAGGTAATGAATTCCATAGCATAGAGACAGAGTAAGAATAGAGAGTGACCTGGTTTTCTTGAATTTAAAGAAGACTGTCACCTTCTGCAGTTTTCAGAAACAAAAATAAACGGCTGTGGTATAATTTTACAATACAACAAATTACAGTGTACAGATTTTGCATAGTCTCTTTGATAATGTGCTTACGATTTTCCATCCTTTTTGTCATTTTATGCTTTAAATATGTGCTTTTGAGTAGCATCCCACATTACAACAAAGTAGGAAGACTTAGGTGCTATTTGGTCCTCAAAGTTTCTAATTACATGCCCAGATACTTGGCTGTATATATTTACTTTTTAAGGACCTCTGTACCCATGTCCAATGCATATTGAAAGGTATACAATTGTATAATTAAGTGGTACATAAGAAAATGCTGTAGCCGTACCAAACCAGAGACACTATCTTACAGTGAGAGAATTATTGCCTGAACATATGTTCTGGGCATTACACTGCAGTAAGGAACAATCGCATTGTCTTATTCTGAGAAAATCTTGATAGATTCCTGTGAAGCAAACAGAGCAGATTCTATAGGATGCTATGGACTTCAGTTCATGATTCATGCTGATGTAGAAAGGAATTAATGGTCTGTCTGGTAATTTGGAACTTCTGAAAAAGGTATTCTGGGTGTGCATTACCTTTTGTTCAGAAACTTGTTTTGGTGCAACTAGTGCATAAAAGAGTCTACAATACTGCTTTTTTGTTTTGTCATG
This sequence comes from Protopterus annectens, assembly GCF_019279795.1. Classification (NCBI taxonomy): domain Eukaryota; kingdom Metazoa; phylum Chordata; order Ceratodontiformes; family Protopteridae; genus Protopterus; species Protopterus annectens. The sequence continues at coordinate 139,581,405 of NC_056749.1, read as the reverse complement.
AAATACAAGTGCATATTTTGATAACCTTTGAACTTTGTCTGCATTAATAAACCTCACCTTTCATTATGTGAAAATTTTAACATCAGTCATTACAAATGTCAATACACAAACAGCAAAGATGACAGAACAGGGTGCAGTAATAAAAAAAAACTACAAATATAGGAAATAAAGTACTAGTAATGTGATTTCACATGCGTATGAAAGGAAAAAAATTTAATTCCCAATAAACAAAAATCCTTGCTGTACAAGCAGTACCAAGCATGAAAGTCAGACAGAGATGGAAAAACAGACTGAAAAAAGAAATACAAAATATACTACTACAGACCGTAGACTGCAAAGTAATACCAACAACAGGCCAGGAGAGGTGAATACTGAGAAAGTTTACAGTTATGGTATAAAATGCACATAGTAAGTCAGCACAGGTTATAAAAGGAAGGCAACCATGTAAAATAAATAATGCAAAAAGAAAATTTAAAACAGTAAATGATGATCTGGGTCTACATGCATCAAGATGTACATATACAAAATGGTTTTGGGGAGAACACAAACTAGCCATCATGATACACTGCTAGACAGATCCAATCAACATTCTGACTTTTCCTTCAGAGTTGCTTTATTTTCATTGTGTCAAAAGTAGTTAGGATTCTATCAAGATCTTGCAGAAGTAGGACTGCTACTTGCCCCAGGTGAAATCAGATGAAACGAAAAAGGTTGCCTTTTACCCACAGGAAGGCAACAGTACAGAAATTGGGGCACAGAGATGAAAACACAACAGAAATAAAAGAAAACTCCCGAGTACACAAGAAAAGAGTACACGTTTCTCACACAGTGCAATGACCTAGATGAAATTCACAAGTGAATATGAGTCATCAAACTATGTGATTCTAGTAAGGCACTCTGTGGTGCGTGTGTTACTCTGTACAATGGCCTTTTCTGAGCAAGTGAACCATCTACTTTGTTAATGTATTAGCGTACACAGAAGGAGCATAGTTACTCCAACAAAGGGTAGCTCAATTGCACCTTTTTACTTTACTTTACTTATGCCCAAAGATCTGTTTTTTTGTCAAACAATTTTACTGAAAGTTCGATATATTTTCAGTCAAGGAGTTGTTTCTTAGTTTAGCATATCACTTAACCACTTTAATGATGAGTGTGAACCATTTTACAGATGTTTAATGAAGGGCAAGCAAACAACAGTGGGAAACGTAGTTAAATTCTTTACTTGGGTAATATGAGAAAGGTATCAAGAAGGTATGCTTCACAGTACACAAGTGCTATTCCTTTACTCTAAGTAAGCTATGTACAATTCCGCTGCATTTTCAGAAAATAGACCTGAAGAGGGAAAGGACAAAAATATCTCTAACTCTGAAGTTAATGAAAAGTCCATGATGCCCTTCAGCAACTGTACAATCTTACTTTTACAGCAATGTAATTAGGTGTTTCACCCCTAACTAAACCAGCTGGAATTTTCTGCCCAATGCACTCCCACCACTAACACAAGCATAACAGTAAAGACGCATCATGCAGAGTTGTCTAGAAAAAAAAAAAAAAAAAGATTCCAGCAACTGGACACAGTTAACAACCATGCAGAATATTTCCGAAGTTAATATACTGTATTTGCCAAATGTATTTGTTATCTGGGTAGCCCAATGGATACAAGTATCCTTTTTCTGGGGTGACCAGGGAGCATTGCCTAGTTAAGTGGCTGACTAGGAGTCGCACAGTTTGCAAATGCAAACTCGGGGAATCGGACTCAGGAGTACATGGATGAAGGGAATCGGACTCAGGAGTACATGGATGAAGGGAATCGGACTCAGGAGTACATGGATGAAGGGAATCGGACTCAGGAGTACATGGATGAAGGTCTTAAACATTTTGACATGAAAATGCTTTTAAAGGGGAAGATCCATGAGTAAACATGTCGAAATGACCAACTGCTAGAGGAATAAGAAAGGCCATAGAATAGTAACTCGTACGAATACTGTAGAACCAGAGAACAACTATCCCTAAATGGCTGCTGGATACGATGTTGACGCTAACTAGAAAACCTTTTCCCTTTGCTAATGTATGATTTTCTACGAACAGGCTTTCCTGCCTCCATTAGTACCTGCTGCACATGCTCAGTAAACAGGTGCCTAAAGGGAATGAAGGCCATCCTCCAGGCAGCCAGCTGAAGCTGATTGATGTCTGGGTGTATCAAACACCCCTGTTTTTGTTAGTGTAGACCCAGTCTGTGAGGAAGCTTGTAGAAACTGCCCCGGTCATTTCTGAAAGAAGGAAAAACGACTGTTGCCTGAGCCAGCTGGGAAACACCACGGTGATCTTGGGGATTCTTTCTGAATCTTCAGAACTGCCCTGGATATTACTGGAAAGGGATGAAAAGCATACAGGAACATTCCTGTCCCAAGAAATAAAAAGGCATCTGTCTTCCAGGCGTTCTTGAATAGAGCCTTGGAAAAGAATCTTGCCAAATGATTGTTCAAAGAGGAGGCAAACAGGTTTACTTGAGTAAATCTCTGCAAATGGATTAAATCTCAGAGGACTCCCGGATCTAGTTTCCATTCCTGATGGTCTGCCCGGGTCCTGCTCAACTTGTCTGCCATGCAGTTTTACTCTGGTGGAATGTATGATACCTGTAGAGTGAGACTGTGCTGTGAAGCTATACCCCAAGCTCACATGGATACTCTGCCAAAGTGGGTACAACCTGGTTCCCCCTTGCTTGTTCAAGTACCACATGACTGTGGTATTGTCAAGAAACCACTTGAACAGGTTCCGGGGAACAAAGATGGTTCGGACAGTTGAGTGCCTTGATGAGGGCAAGCATCTCCTTGATATTTATGTACTTCCATCTGTCCTTGGTATCCCACACTCCCACCCTTTTATCCATCCTTACACTCCTCACCAAGCAAAGTCCAAAGCATCTGTGAAGACTGACTGCTTTAGAGCACAGGTGGAGCAGGAGAGATCAAAACTGAAGGATATCTGTCGTCTCCAACAAAAGATTTATCTTCTGATAAATCCCAGCGCTGGGATTTGAAATGATAAAGGATGTTGATGATGGGACTAAAGAGATTTCAGATACCACTGTATCTTCCTCATGTGAAGTCTTGTCAGGGGAATCATGATAATCATAGATGCCAGGAGATGCAAAATCCTGAGGTATTACCTTGCAATGACTGAAGACTGAGTGGAAAATCTTGGAAACAGACATATATAAAGATCTAATTTTTTTCCAGTGGAAGAAAAGGTAGTTGAATTGAGGTATCTAGCTGACATCCCAGGAACACAAGCCTGGATGAAGGAGTCAAGTAAGAGTTTGAATGATCTCTTGGAATCCCAGATTGTGCAAGAAGAGATCTCTCACCCGCGAGAGAGTCATTCAAGACACTTAAAAAACACTCTGCAAAGATAAACAAGTCATCTAAATGCGGAAAAATGTGGATACCCTGTAGCCTGCAATATGGTATAACTGGAGCTAGACACTTTGTGAACACTCTTGGTGCAGTGGAGAGTCCAAAAGGTAAGGCAGAGAACTGATAATGTGATTCAGACACACAAAATCTTAAACATCTGAAGTCTGGATGAATAGGGATGTGATGAACATCTTTTCAGTCTAGTGTCTCAGAAAACTTGAAAGAGGAGGAAGAGGTAACAGGTAGTAAAGTGACATTCTAAATTTGGGCACCATCACAAACAGGTTTAAGAAAGAAAGATCCAGAACTGTCCCCAAGCATTTTCTTTCATTGACACTAGGAACATCCTTGAAAAAAAAACCTTCCTCCACATGGGAAAGAGAAACTGTTTCTGTCACTCTTTGGGACCACATGCGATTAAGAACCAGTGGAAACAAAAGAGTAGGATCCAGAGTATGAGGAATGACCCTGTGGGAAAGGAGGAGTTTTTTCCCACTGCCATCTGTAACCTTCAGGAATGATTTTCTGAACTCATCTGTTTGAAAGTATCTGTTGCCAAAGAGAAAAAAGGAGATTAAGACTTTCTGGAATTTTGAAAGGGGAAAATGGGAGACATTCCCAATGTCATTCAGATTTGGACTGTCCTTGATTTGGGGAGGTTTGAGTCTTCTTTCTGGAACACCCTTGCCATTTCTTAAGTATCTGTTTACCTGTATTTTGTTGAGACTTGCTTACTAGTTTGCCAAAACTAGATGAAGACATAGAAAATCCTTTGGAACATTTGGAAGAAGAGGGTTGAAAAAGATTTTATGCATTCCCTGGGTCAACTTGCTCCTTTTATCATACTTTTTGATCACATCTGCAGTAGAACGGCCAAACACTAAATCTCTACACAGGAGAGAATTTAAAATCTCACTTTATCATCTGGAAGGTTTTGAGAATGCAGATGTTCAAACTTCCTGAAAACAGCACAAATGACCATAGCCCTGCAAGACTTATCAGCAGAATCATGCACACTGTAAATTATTAGTAACCTGTGCAATAGAAGAAACTAAGTTATGTAAAGCAGACTTTTCCTCACATGAAGAAACAGCAAATAAAAACATTCCTCATACTTTCACAATTTGTCAGAACAAACATCTGAGCCTGAAGATTCAAATTTCTGAAAAGCAAAGTTGACGATCTATACATTTTTTCCATATCTAACAATTTCCCATCCTTTTCAGAAAGACTATGATTGGAATTAACTAGGTGCTTAGCAACACTAGGACCAACTAAAGTTATCACTGCTAGGTCAGGTTTGGGAATATTGCATAAAAATTTAAAAGACCAAAGAACTTTATACATCCTAACTGTCTTTTTAGAGCCAGCTGTCTGACTATGAGGAAACTTGCAGGTAGTAACACACATTATCTAAAGCAGACAGAATTGGGGAAAAGGGTCTATAGTATATCCTCGAATGCTTAAAAAAGCGAACGCTGACTGATCGAACTTATTTTCGTGAAACTGCAAAATATCGAAGCAGCAGAAACTTGAATTTTTTCCTAGGGAAATAATTTGGTTGTCCGTTTCTGTTGCTTCGGTATTTTCAGTGTTATGGTGGAAAGTTACCGGTCGGATTCAGGTAAGTGTACAATTGTGTGGATGTGAGTGTTAGGGTGATTTAGGTGAGTTAGGGTTAGGTGTGTGTGCGATTGAGTGGACATGAGGGTTAGGGTGGATTTAAGTGAGTTAGGGCTAGGGAGCGGGTGAGGTGAGTGTGCGATAGTAATGGACGTTAAGGTAAGTGTGTAGTTAGTGGTGTGTGCATAGTTTAGTGTAGGGTTAGGTATCAGATTTTAGGTGTATGTGTATGTATTTCTGTTTGTTTGGTGTGCTTGTGTTGTGTGTGTGTGTTTTGGATCAGCGATTTTTTTCCCTGGGAAAAAAATCGCTGATCTGACAGTTCGAGATTGTAAGCTTTCGCTTAAATTAGGTCGATCAATCAGCGTTCACTTTTTTAAGTGTTCGATGATATAATATAGACCCGGGGAAAATTGGTGCAGGTTCTGGAAAATCCTTCTCTAACAACTCATATTTTCTAACAGACTAAGAAACCTCAGTGTTCTCCCACTGAAAACACCGGAACATTCTAGGAATAATCTCAGATAAAGAGAACCCCCCACAGGAAGAATCAAACACTGAGCTCTCCTATGAATCTGAATCAGAAATCAGAGGGGAAAAAAATGTACCAGTTCCTGCATCTTACTATTTAGATTCAAAATCTTAAATCTCTTCAGAAAAAGACGAATCCCCTCTTTCTTTTAGCAGAAAGTACTTTACAAGAAGGATCAGTAGCCTGAATTAAACTCTAAAACAGAACCAGTAAACTACTCCTCTCCAAAGAAAATGGAGGAGGAGTAGATACATGGCTGGTTTTCTGTTTCTTTTTGACAGGACAAATGGGGCCAGTCATGTTACTAATGACAACAGCAGCTTCCCCAGGAATGGACACAGAATTCTGACACAACAGTGAAACATTCCGTGTTCCCTCTCCCAGCACCAACAAGAGTGAATCTCCCTTGCTCATTGAGGAGATCACAACAGTTACAGAGGGTGTGGCTACACCATCTTCCATTGCGGCTGTAGCGGCTACACCAGTGGAATCTATGGTAAAAGATGACTGGTCTGAGGTACAACAAATGGCCCCAGCAAACTCAACCAACTGTGGCTGATACAAATTCCTATCCTGCTGTGATGGCAAAGGATGTTTGCTTATTTTTTTCTTTTAGTGGCTAGAAAGAAGGACCGACCATGGACTCTGCAGTCTGTTCCATGGTCAAGCCGAAAATGGTGCCTCTTTCCTGGGGAAGACCAGCGATAATTGCTGGTAAACACTACCTGTCCATAAAAGCTATCTGATGGAAAAATACAATAAAAAGCACTTTAAAACAGTATGTCAGCCCCCCAAAGTAAAAACACAATTTCTCCACAGAAAAAAATTTCAGTTATTTTATGCTACTTTTAAACTGACAGAAAAAGCACCAGTTCCATTAAAAAGTATGTTAAAACACAACCCTTCCAGCTTTAAAATTACTTTCTTGAAAAGAAAAGTAAAAAAATTAATCAACACAATGAAGAAAATGGATTTTTTTTTTCTCCAAAGGGAACCTACCTGCCCACGAAAGGAAAGCAGAAGCTGAACACCAATCCTGAAAAGCCTTAAAGGAGCACACAGTCTGTGGCAGCAGTAAAGCTCTGCAGGGCTTTGTGCCCAAACTTGTCTTTTAGTCAGCTCAGCTAGAGATGCTTGACAGTTTGGGCACATGGAAAGCACCCTGAAGCTTTGGAAGCTGGCTAGCGGTTACATCCTTGGCAGGATAGAACCCATATAGATAAGGCTACTGTAACAGTGATTACACTAATGAACATCAAGCAAGCAAACTGCTGTACTTAATATTTAGTCATCTGGGTTAATGATAGTAGAAACTATTCCAATAGGATGCACGCTGGTTACCCCAAAATACATGGTAGTACTGTGTCTTATCATTTTTCCAAGATATGATTGGAAATTCTGGCAGGTTTTCTACAAAAATGCTTTCTGTTCTTTTTCTGCACTGAATAAAGAAAGATTCTGGCATAAGATAAAGATAGCCTGGCCTATCTAGTCAGCCAGTTTCACTACCTTAGAGATAAAACTATTGATTAAGTAGAATCTGTGGCTTATTTCTTTTTTTATCCACCGACTGCAGAAATAAGACAGATTACCTTTACAGACCATTTTCTAGTTACTTATGTTGTCTAGCTCAGTTTTGTAACATTGCTCTCCCGTGAAGTTTAGTTCTGAGAATGAGGTAGGTGTCTGACTTCCCACAAGACTTTTCATCAAGCTGCCCAAAATACAAAAAACAGATGAAACAATTCCTGTAAGTGCTGTGGATTACTCATGGCAATGAAGCAGTAGCAGGACAATCCTGAAATGTTTACAATGGGGAAGGGGATCTTGCATGGACTGACTCAAAATCCATTTGTGTAGCAAGCTGTCATGCAATGTCACCAATGTATACCACCAAAAAAGCTCACACAAACATGGAACTACCACCTTACCAATGACTGATCATTTCCCATGAGCTATACATGCCTTTACAGACAATCCTGCCACAGAATACCTCAGTTACTTTCTTAACACAATTTAATTTCCATGGTATGAAAGATGCCAGTGAAAATGAACAGAGGAAATAGTCACACCAGAAACTACGATATGCATTATTTGTAATGACTGACTAGTTTTTCTTCTACATATCAGCAACTCAAATTATAAGTAGCAAAGGGTATTTAAAAGGAATGATGTGAGATCTAAACACTAATCCAAGAGGAATGGTTTGGTTATCTTGCATTTTTATCTTCCTTCCTGTGGGGCCGTGGTAAAATATCTCTAATTCATTTCAAAGATGCATTTATGTGGATCTACTTTCAACTGACGAAAGTACAATATACCGAATGCCAAAACCATGAGCTCAGTGCACCAAAAGATTAGAATCGCTAAAACTGAAAATGCTGAAACCTAAATCACCGAAACAGACTTCAACGGAACACAGTGTCCAAAAGAATAATAAAAAAAAAACAACAAATACACTTCACTAGATTATGCAGGGGGCAATCCACCCTGCACCCCTCAAACCCCCAACTACTGATTTATATCAACTCCAAGATCGCACCAGAGTGGTGAGAAGGGATAATTCCCTTAGACCCACTGTACCGCGATCTTTAACAACTTCCTAAGCGAGACACACAACCTGCCATAATTAATGTCTCACCTCCTCATAATTTACCTTCAAAATATATTTCACCCAGGACTCTGGGAGAGATTCTGCACAAATCCGACATTGTACATGCCGGTACATTCATACAGCAACTGATACTTCCTTCTTAAATTTAAAGCGGTATGCCCCTATTTACCATTCAAGTCGGTTTCGCTGAGTTAGGTTTCAGCATAGTTAGAATTCGTGAAACTATATTTCAGTGCAGTAAGCTCATAGTTTTTGCATTTGGTGGATCATACTTTTGTCAACGGACAGTGGATCCATTGATGTACATTACTTTAGCAAGCCCTTTTTTGAAAGGGTATAGCTGAGATGTAGGGTTGCCAACCACGCAAAATTCTTCTAGACTGTGCAGAATTAAGGGTCACTGTCTGGAAAATGGAGACTGCCTTTTCCAGACAGTGTATAGTCTGAAAAAAATAAAGTTAAATTGTAAATAAAAAAAAAATCAGAAAGACGTCTTTAATACTGGATGGCTTTAGAACCTCGTGGGAGAGTTCTATAGGAAAACAACAGCAAGTCTCAGAAACCTGTAGGAGAGCATGAGCTGTTGAGCTTCCTAACATAAACATTATGTCCCAACTGCAAAGCGGGAAACTTGATGGCCATCCAGCAGCAGGATTAACTGAAGCCAGAGCGAGCCAGCCAAAACAATGAGTGCAGCTGGTGTAACCAAGTGCTGTGGAGGTGTAGCATGTCATTTAGCACTTACAGTACTTGAACATGTGTTCATGACTGTGTTTCTGTCCTGTATCCTGTTCACAGATTATACAAAATGGCAGTTTTAGAAGTGCTTGAGATCTTTAACACCTAACCAAGAAAACAAACATTTTCTTCACTTTCTATCTATTTAACAACTTTTTCTCATTGTCAGAATAGTGCTGTGTGTTTAATTACTGTGAGAATAAGACATCAGTCATGAGTTCTACTGTAAATATTTTTTATTCATTACCATTACTGGTCAGGGTACAGAGAACATTAAATGTCTAGTCAAACGTTCGCCTCAAGGTTGCCTCATGTCTTTCTGTTGATCTTCCATACTCTAGATTCTAAGGGTTTGTTACACTACTTGAGCTCAGTACATTCACTTCTACTTGTAGAAGCATTCTTACCCGACTGTTTCTGATTCCGACATTGCAAAACTTTCTTCCAGCTATGGTTCTTCTAGGCATGTATCCTATCCTGCCTCCTTGCATAACTGCCACATGTTATAATTGTATCCACTATTACATAGAAGGAATACTTATTTTACATTTGTTGACTGGGAAAGTCTGACTGGATGAATGTCCATTTTCACCGGAGGCCTAGGGAAAAAAAACTTCAATGTAGAACATACAGTAAAACTCGCAAAATGACTGCAAGTTACACACAGTTTACAGGTTCCAGTTGAGCAAGCAGGTAATATAATCATTCATTTTTAAAACAGTGTTGACACATTGACTAGGCAATGTACCATGATTACAGACTATAGAGAAGGATCTAGTCAGGTTTTGAACAAGGACATAGCGAGTGAGTTTTGAAGTATAGCTTGTGGCTTTTTTTGAACTGAGTAAGAGAGGGTTCAAGAGTAAGATCAGCAGGAAGAGAGTTCCAAGTTTTGCCAACTGAGTTAGCAACAGAGTCCCCAGCACAGTTGTTGATTTTGGATGTTTGAACCGGTAGTTTATTAGAAGAGCGAAGTGACCTCAGGTTGCTATAAGGGTGGATGATATTTTTAAGTGCAGGCGTATTATCAGGGTGGTTGAGAACTTTATGGGCAGTTATAAGCTGGTTGTACTGAAGTAGGCTAGGCCATTCTAGCCAACCCAGAAGATTTAGGTTGCGACAGTGGTGGGTCCTATAGGCTGTGTCTGTTGCAAATCTAGCAATATGATTATAACAGCTGGACAGTCTGCTAATAGTGGATTTGTTCAAATTAGCGAGTAGAGGGGAGGCATAGAGGGAGCAAAGTTTTTTGTTATTGGTTTTGATAATTTGATTGACATGGATATCAAATTTGAGGGTGTTATCTATTGTGATGCCTAAGAGTTTGGTTTGTGCATCTGAGAAGGTAATGGTACCATTATTAGATGTTACGGCAAAGAACAGCGAGGAAAACTTACAAGTGGGGGAGAAAAGAAGTTACTTTGTTTTGTTAGGGTTTAATATCAGCTGATGGTTAGACAGCCAGTATTCAACTATATTGAAAGTATTCTGGGTTAATGTCATCAGATCTGTCGGGGAGATGGCTGAACAAATCAAGGTGGAGTCATTCACATACTGGATACAGGTAGCATTTGGGATGACAGTGGGAAGGTCATTAATAGAGAGAGAGAAAAGAAGGGGTCCTATTATGGGGCCCTGTGACACCTAGGGTGATGCGTTTATAGTTTGCCCTGCCATAGGACGGCTTGTCTACCAGACATGTAAGATTAGAACCATTAAAGCGCATGGCTATTTAGTGAGAATGCCTTAAGGGAGTGCATGAGTATTTGGTAGTTGACTATATCGAAGGCCTTGGACAGACCTAAAAAAGAGGGCTGAGGGAAGCTTGTTATTATTTTGGTTATGGTTTTATGGTATTAGAGAAGGATAGGGCAGCTGAGGTGATACTGTGGTGTGGCATAAAACCATGCTGAGAGTTAGCCAACAGCTTATTCTGGGTAAGATAATGCATAAGTTGTTTATGGACACACTTCTCCATAATTTTAGCCAATGGTGACAGAATAGCTATGGGTCTAAAGCTTGACAGTTTGGAGTTGCCTCCTTTATGGAGTGGTATTACATGAGATATTTTCCAAATGGAGAGGCTGGTGGCTTCAGATAAGGTTCTGTTGATTATGATGGAGATGGGGTATGCTATGGCATCTGCTGCTTTTTGCAGATACTCTGGTGGGAGGAGATCAGCTGCTAGAGTAGTTGGTTTTAATTTCTTAATTAGAGATCTGATAAGTGATGTAGAAACCGGCTGAAAGCTAAAGGAAAGTGGGGTATTAGCTAAAGGAGAGTGGGGTACTAGCTAAAGGAGAGTGGGGTACTAGCTAAAGAAAGGAGAGTGGGGTATTAGCTAAAGGAGAGTAGGGTATTAGCTAAAGGAGAGTGGGGTATTAGCTAAAGGAGAGTAGGGTATTGGCTAAAGGAGAGTAGGGTATTAGCTAAAGGAGAGTGGGGTATTAGCTAAAGGAGAGTGGGGTATTAGCTAAAGGAGAGTGGGGTATTAGCTAAAGGAGAGTGGGGTATTAGCTAAAGGAGAGTGGGGTATTGGCTGTGGCAGAATTTGGGTTGGGACAGCTGCGTGCCAGCTGGCTACCTAGGGATTGGATAGTCTCTGTGAAGAAATTGTTGAAGGTACTTGCAATATCCTCTGGGGATTTATGGTTGGAAGCTGACAGAGTGGAGGACTGCCCTGGGTGAAGAAGTTTGTTTATTCCTGCCCAAAACTTTTGAGGGTTGTTGTGATGTTTTTGTTGAAGATGGTAGAAGAAGTTTTTAATGTGATTTTGTTCTAGCTCAGCAGTTGTAGACATTTTATTTTCTCACGTCTAAGGCTTTTACATGCACACACTTTACTAAAACTGACACAGTATGCACTTATAATTTAATTAGTTAATTAGCATTTTTGCAGCTTTCATTTTACTCTTTCTTTATTGGATGTCTTTCATATTAACAGTTTTCAGATTATAGTACATGATGTGCTATAATCTGAAAAACTGTTGAGATATAAAAGACATCAAATAAACATGTTTTAAGTTGTTTTAGTCAGGATTACTAAAAAGCTTATTCCACAGCAGGTTTCAGAGTTCTGACAAAGTTCTAAACAGCAGATTAGTTTTAAAATATCACTGCATCATGCTATTGGCAACATGGTCAGTTCTACAGCTGGTTCAACTGCTGATGTAAAACCAGTTAGTCTGTCAACTTTCTACTTTTGTAAGAGTAATCTTTAAAAATTGTCCTTATTTTTGGGCCTTTGTCTCCCCATTACTTATGGCTTTGTCCAGATTTCTTGATCTAAGAGATTCAGCACAGGAAAAAAATGCTTCATTCCATACACCCCACACAAAATAACAAAAGCAATACATTTATTATGAATGATTCACAATTTTCTAAGCTTGCCCTGCTCAGGGCTTTATTGTTTTGCCTGAAAAGCTGCTTCTTTTTGTGGATTACAAGTTTTATTTGGAAGCTGTTGTGAATTTTGTTTACATTTATTATGAACTTAGCAGGACACCATTGATTAAAATGCAAAAAAATACAACCAAAACAAGTGGTAATATTATAGCAATAACCCACGCCTGGGTGTGGGTAATGCTAAATTTACCCACGGTTGGCGTGGTTTGGTCCCGAGGGCGAAGCCCGAGGGACCAAACAAAGCCAACCGTGGGTAAATTTAGCATTACCCACACCCAGAAGTGGGTTATTGCTATTATACCATGACATTATTTAAGAAAAGAAACAATTACTTTTCTTAAATAATGGCATAGTATGATGCCAGTTTACTGCCCTTCCGCAGATGTCTGGCATCCGCGGCAGTTCTGATGTACTGAGCGCCTGCGCAGTACATCAGAGTTGTATAGCAACGGAGAAAGCAAGATCTCCGTTGCTTTTTTTAGTGTCTCGCTATGTTAAATGAGTTTAACATAGCGAGACAGTTTTAAAATAAGCAACGGAGATGTCCATTACTTATTTTAAAACTGTCTCGCTATGTTAAACTCATTTAACATAGCGAGGCACTAAAAAAAGCAACGGAGATCTTGCTTTCTCCGTTGCTTTTTAAACATTGTCGCTATGTTAAATGGGTTTAACATAGCGAGACAGTTTAAAATAAGCAACGGAGATCTCCGTTGCTTATTTTAAAGTCTCGCCATGTTAAACCCATTTAACATAGCGAGACAGTTTAAAAAACCGAGTTATACTAATGGTAAAAAGTCCGGGCGACCGGACCTTTTTCCATTAGTATAACTCGATTTACAATGGGCACGCTGGCCAATCAGCGTGCACGTTTTGGGGGGGGTCATGGTATAATTTAAGTGTTTGTCAGCTGATCATATCGTGTGATGACTCTACTGTAAAAAGATATTAACTGAAGGGTTGTCACCTTTTCAAATGCTGAAAGTTGGACATTTTTTTGTAGAAACATGAGATTTTGCAGGACAAAATACACCCATAGGTAAGTCCAAAAGCTTACAGTTTACAGCCAGAAAAAAAGTAAGAAATATAAGCTGCAGTTAAGAGAAATAATGCCAGGGACAGACTAATGGTTCTAAACATTATTAAAAAATTCTGCATGTCAAGTACCAAAATTACTAGCATTTTTGCTTTCACTTACATGTCCATAATTTTTGACATGGAAAGTTGGCAACCCTACAGTGAAATAGGGACTGCTGCTCTGGAACATTTCCTGGTACAAGGTAGGATTCTGGAGGAAGTCATATCAGTACTGTTCATGTAAATTGTCCAGAATTATTACAGCTGAAACCAAGATCTAGCATTAAAGCACACACAGATCGTTGATGTACCTTTTTTCTTTGTGTAGATCATTACTGTTTCAGTCTGAAATAAGTTTTCATTATCAAAAGCAGATAGTGTCTAAAAAATCTATGTTTGGATTTGGAAGTAGGGTTTGAAAACCCAAGTTACACGTCAAAAACATTGCTTAACACAACACAAAAGTACACTTGTATCTTCTTGACTAGATCAATGTTGTTGCACTAATTTTGGGGTCTTCCTGCTGTGCAGAAACCCCCACAGCCAGACTGAATACCAGGTTCTTTTATCCTTCCCTCGCTGGTGGTGCCACTTTCAGGGCCTTCTTGGCTAGACTGAAGAGTTGAATAGTCCTAAGGTGGAACATTACTTTCTCTTAGGTCAGGGTTCCTTTCTCATAGTTGGGAAAGTCAAGGAAGGTGGGGGATAATGAATGGGATGAAGGGACCCATTCCAACCCGAGGTGTATGTGTGCACGTGTGCTTATTTATTTAAGTTTGATGACCAGGGAAGTCCATTGGGCCAAGAAGAGCCCGTTTTCAGTGAAGGCCCGGGGAGAAAAGCTCCATAACTTATTTTTTATTTATTTTATTTTACATTTGTTAACCAGGAAAGACCGACTGGACACATATCCATGTTCAGCAGAGGCCCGGGGAGAAAAGCTCCAATAGCATGTCAAAGAAATTACACAAGAATATCATACAGAGATATAGGTTCCATAGAAACATAAGTTATGTATAGATTAACAATTCCGTTAGTAAAGTCAGCATACAGCATTCTAGTACTCGGGTTTATATAGAATATAAAATATAAACACACAAGAACATTTTTTTTTTTCTTTCTTTCTAAATTATGAGTACTCTCAATATTTTGTTAAAGAAATAACCAGTGATTATTAAGCTTTACAGTGAAAGGAATTAGGGGACTTTTAGTAGAAATAATTGCAAGTTGCATTTCACATGTTATAAAAGGACAGTTCATACAGCTAATTAAACATTTCCAGATAAGCTCCATGGTACTTGCAATTGGCTTTTCACAATGTTACAAAAATGAAAAGACATAATTCAATACAGAAATTTCAACATTTACATAAAGTGAATATTTATATTATAAACTCAAATTATAGGTTTAACATTTCAAAATATATAGCTACTAGCCATTAGCAGGTTAGGAAAATATTATGCATGGAGAGGGTAACAGCATATTTGAGATTGGAGAGTATAGTGTAATAGATATTAGAGAGAAAATTAGATTTTAGTAGGGGAGGGATTGTTTTGGGTGGGATGAAGTAATAGTAGAGGCAGTTAGATGAGTCAGTGCAAGGTGGAATGGGGGGGGGGGGTTAAGTTGGAGCAAGGGCATTCCCAATTGTAAGAAAGATGAGAGAGTAGCTGAGATTTTAAATTTGTATGGTTAGGTAGGTTGCGTAGGTGTATGGGGAGAGAGTTCCACTGTTTAGCTAAGGAGTGGGACAGCAGTAGATGGCCAGAAGTTCGTGCAGGTTTGTGGACCTGAAGGAGATTTTGGTTTTCAGATCTGAGTGAGCGGTTGGGAATGTAAGGTTTTAAGAAAGTAGAGAGAGCTGGGCAGTTGGCAGGTTTAAAGATGAGCTTGTGGGCAATGGTGAGTTGTAGGTAACTGAGGGACCCTGCTTGTGTGATATATATATTGTATACATATATGGAAAAAGAGAAAGACACAGCAAGAGGGAGGGAGGGAAAGGTGCCGTAACATTGATCTATTTTAACATCTATAGTTATTGCTAAGTGGAGACACAACTCTGCTATGCTCATCGTAGTTAATACTGAAATACTAATTCTTGGGAAGACTCCCAGAGTTTCCATGTGGTTAGTTGAACAGGAATGTTGTCTGGTACCAGCAGGCTCTGCAGGATTGCAGAGGTGAACCTGGCCATTTCCATTGAGTTAGCCCCAAGGTGGTAATGCTTAGAGGAGGTGTGAACAGAAAACCATGTGGCCTCCTTTAGGATGACCTGTGGAGACTATCCTTTTAAAAAATGCAGTAGTGGTAGTTTTATGTCTGGTAAAATAAGCTCGAACTTTACTAGGAAGCAGATTAGCATGTTAAAAGTAACCCCCCTCAAAGGCTACTAAAAGTTGGTCTGATATGTTTGGGAAATTGGCCCTCTGAAGGTAAAAACTTTAATAGCCTCTGAACATCCAGGAAGTACAATATTCTCACCCCCTTGTTTTGGTGACTTTAAAAGAACACATGAAGGTGACTGCCTTGATTTAAAAATAAAATCTCAGACCAACTTCAGCATTAACAATAGATTTTTTTTCAGAGTAGCTCTATCCCTGTGGAAAACAAAGAATGGCTCCTTGCACATAAGAATCTGAAGTTTAGTAACACACCTAACTGAAGTGAGTACCATAGCAGGGCTGTTTTCTATGTCAATACTTAGAGGATGAGAATGCAGATTCAAAGGTTAGGAGAATAGGGTTTTCAAATAAAAAATGCTGGTCTTGGGGAAACAAGTTCACTTTTGAGTAGCATGAAATGTATTACCACCCCCCCCCCCAGAAATTTTTGGCACTAGAATAAGTTACTCCCTACTTGAAAAAGCAAGAATGATATTCAAGCATCTGCTCTAGGTTTGCTTGAGGGGATAGAGAGCGGGAATAGCATTAGAATGACACCAGATTGGAAACCCCTTCCGCTTTGTTATATATGACATTCTAGTACTTGGTTTTATAGCCTCTTTCAGAATGGATAAGATAAAGTACATGTACACAGAATCCAGTGTTCCAGGCTGTTAGCATGCGAGTCCTCAGACAGGGATGTATGGCAGACCCCTTTTGTTCTGGGTGAGAAGGTCAATGACTGCTGGTAGTGCCCCCCCCCTACCCCATTCAAAATGGAGCACCAATATTAGCCCACCCAGAATGGAGCAATTACATTAATTCTGGTCCTGGTTGACCTCCACCTTTAGAAGTGCCCTGGGGACAGGGCTATCAGTTGAAAGACATATGGGAGGAGGTGTGTCCACTTGAAGGAGAAAGCATCCAACCACCATGACCCTGTCTATTTTCTCGAGCAGAACTTACTTACCTGTCCATTTTCTGTTGAGGCAAAAAGCTCCTTGTCTGGTAGCCCCCACTGGTATGTGAGATCCAGAAAAATGTCTGCATTTAACAGCCATTTGTTGGTGTCAAGAAGAGCTCTGCTAAGGGAGCCTGGCAGCAGGCTGTTCTGGTCAAGGAAGTAAAATGCTATGGGTGTTACACTGAGTTGTAGGGCAAACAGCCAGAGACTCATAACAAGTATGCATGAGGGTATGAATGCATTCTCCCTTGCTTAGCACCACATGACTGTGGTATTGTCAGTCTATTTTAAAGGGGTCCCGGAGTCCGTTTGTCCTTGAATGCTTTCATAGTCTTGATGCCCGCCTTTATGTCCTTCAGGATGATGTGCTGTTTTGCCATCTGCCTGTCCCAAATCCCCAGGATTGGAATTAACTACGTGTTTAGCAATAGTGGGACCAAAAAAAGCTATATAGTCTGGGTCAGGTTTGGGAATAGTTTATAAAAATTGAGACCAAAGAAATTTATGCAAAAAACTGTCAGTTGTCTCTGGCAAGAGGAAGTGTAACCCTGGTTTGTTGTGAACAATCTCTTCCTTCCATAGGATTTTTTTAGGCATTAGAGCAGAGGGATCTTGGTTTCCAGGGTCTTTGTGTTTTTAGTAACTGTTGTGGCTTTCTCATATGGAGCTTTGCAAGGGGGATCATTATAATACAAGAAGCCGTGTACCCCAAGGCCATGGCAAATTCTTTTGTAGTAACTGTGTGCTTACATAGGTCTCCAAGGTATTTTGAAAGAAAACGGACTATCTTCTGGAAGGAAAGCCTTCTGCTGAATTGAGTCTAACTGTCCCTAGGACGGAAACTTTGGTGCTTGGATGGAGGTGTGACTTCTGGAGGTTGACAGTCAGACTCACCTTCTGAAAGCAATTCATGGTGATTTGTAAAGCTGTCTAAGAAAGGCTTTGCCTGAATTATACAATCATCCTGGCAAGGACAGGTATGGACCGCTTGTGTCCTGCAAAATGTAATGCTTGGTGCCAGACATTTGATGAAAACTCTGGGAGAATTTGATAAGTCAAATGGTAAGGCACAAAACTGGTAATGCAATCCCTCCGACCTGAAAAGATTAATTCGCTTTGTTCCTGGACCACAGGAACATGTAGGTTAGTATCCTGAAATCTATCAACATCCATGACCCAGGAAAGATGAGGGACAGTAACCTTTGATGGATTAGACTCTTGGATTTTGAAAACAGTAGAAAATTCATTCAGTCTTGAGAGATCTAGAATTGGCTTCCATGTACCTTCGTTCCCAGGGTCAAAAAAAAAACAAGAGTAAAACCCTGAGCTGCCTCGAATTTTGGACACTCATTGAAAAGACCCTTGCAGTAGTATTTCTTTTAGAATGGGTGGACCAAGACTTAGAAGGGCAATGCCTAAAGTACAGTTGTGTACACTTACCATAAATGTAGATGTCTGAGTGTATTCACTGTTGCAGTCATTACCATTTGGGTAATCTGCTGGCAGGTTGCCCTCAGTCTGCCTGAATTCCAAAGTCTTGGGTCCTGCGTCAGCTGTGGTCACCTCTTCCATGATGTCAGGTCATCAGGGGTATAAAACAAGCAGCCAACACCATTTTC
The DNA here is from genome assembly GCF_019279795.1 of Protopterus annectens. Taxonomy (NCBI): domain Eukaryota; kingdom Metazoa; phylum Chordata; order Ceratodontiformes; family Protopteridae; genus Protopterus; species Protopterus annectens. Next base: position 139,563,039 of record NC_056749.1, on the reverse strand, counting down.
TTTAGTTGTTCTTGCCCCAGATGTCAGGTGCCCCCAAAAAGATAGCAAAAATTTATATGTATAAAAGACTACATATACATGCATCAAAATAAACTTTACCTTCATCTACAAGCAAATACACCACACAGGTTGTAGAAGATAGAGAAGGAAAGACAAACTCCAGAATGAAAGGGGGATGGTAGGTGGGTAACCTGGACTGAAACAGTGAACACACTTGAACATCTACATTTATGGTAAGTTTACACAACTGTACTATGTTCTTCATGTTTCACTATTGCAGTCATTACATTTGGGTAGAATCCCAAAGCTATGGTTGGGAGGCTGGAGCTAAACAGCATTAGGTGCAGCTATAAGGCCCTGCAGAACTGTGGTGGCAAAGACTTTCCTGGACTTAGAGTAGAGAGGCAAATGATAATGCTTTGTAAAGGTGTGAACAGAACTCCAAGTAGCAGCTTCTAGAATGTCTTTGGTTGGTACTCCTCTGAGAAAAGCTGCTGAAGTAGCTGCAGCTCTGATGGAATGAGACCTAATGCCCTTGGGCACAGGTTTACCATGGTGTAAGTAGCAGAAACGAATGCAGTGGCTTATCCACTTTGAAATAGTCTGCTTTGAAATAGTCTTGCCTTCTGATCCTGCAGCATATGTCACCAGTTGCTCAGTTTTTCTTACAGCTTTCGTCCTGCTCAAGTAGAATCTTAGCTGTCTGTGTACGTCCAAGGAATGCAGAATTCTCTCCCCCTTGTTCTGCAGATTAGGATAAAAGGTTGGCAGATGAATAGTTTGGTTAACAGCCACACTGGAAACCACCTTAGGCATAAATGTTGGATTTGTCCTCAGAGACACCCTGTCTGGATGAAATATGATAAAAGGCTCCACAGCCATAAGGGCTTGTAGCTCTGAGACTCTTCTTGCTGAAGTAATTGCTAGTAGCAGAGCTGTTTTTCATAAGAACTTTATATCAGCAGTAGCAGCTGGTTCAAATGGAGGCAGGGTGAGCTTTTACAACACATAAAATTGAGGTCTTGGTGATCTTCTAGGAAGCCTTACATTTTTGGCTCCCCTAAGATACTGCTTTAGTAAAGGATGAGAAAAGATTGGGGACTCTGTATTGCAATGAGCCAAAATGGCAGAGACATGGATTTTAATTGATGAGAAAGCTAGGCCTTTGTCAAGCATCTCAGTCAAGTATTGTAATATCTGAGGAATATTTGGTTCTGCTGTATCAGTTCCTTGTGCTTGATTCCAAGCACAGAATCTCTTCCATTTATCAGCATAAGATTTTCTAGTACTGGGCCTTCTGACTTCCAAAATGACATCCATCACAGCTTTAGTGAGAGGTGTTGTCTGTATAACTACATGATCAGCCGTGCTGCCAGGTTCAGCGTCTGGAGTTGATTGTACAGGATCTGACTGTTTTGCTGGGACAGTAGTTGAGGTCTTTGAGGTAAGGTACAAGCTGGGTATTGAGACAGGTTTCATAGGACTGGGTACCAGTATTGGCGGGGCCAGTCCGGGCCAATTAGTATCATCTTTGGTTTCTCTTGTCTGACTTTTAGGAGGACCTTGGGAAGAAGAGGCAGAGGAGGAAAGGCGTAAACTGATAGGTTTTTCCAACTGAAGGATAGGGCATCCACTTTCCATGCTTGTCTGTGATAAGTCCTTGAGCAGAATCTTTTCAATTGATAATTTTGAGGAGAGGCAAATAGATCTATGTCTGGGCTCCCCCATTTCTTTGTTATCATGCTGAAGACTTGTGGATCTAGTTTGCACTCGTGAGGATCCATAAGGTTTCTGCTTAAATCGTCTGCCAGAGTATTTTGTTTTCCTGGCAGGAATTGAGCTTAAAGATGTATTTGGTAAGTCAAAGCTGTGTCCCACAGTGCCATGGCTAATCTGCAAACGGGGTACGAGTGCGTTCCCCACTGCTTGTTTATATACCACATGACCGTGGTGTTGTCCATCTTTATCAGTAGTTGTCCTGGATGAAGTAAGTCCTTGAAGGCTGTCAGGGCATTTTGAACAGCTAGCATCTCTTTCTGGTTGATATGTAGATGCATTTGTTTTGGGGTCCATATGCCCTGAATGTATGTTCCCACCATGTGGGTCCCCCAGACATAATCTGATGCATCCGTTGTTAAGGTTTGGCTGGCAGGGGGGTAGAGTGAAGGCCCGTCCCATGTTTTGGTGACATGCCTTTGCCCACCATAGAAACTCCTGTTGTAGGCAGGGAATGGGAGGAATCATTGTTTCCAGAATGTGACAATGTTGACTCCATAAACTTTTTAGGTACCATTGAAGTTTCCTCATATGCAGTCTTGCATATGGAATCAGTAGGATGCAGGATGTCATGAAGCTCAAAGCCTGCAGAATTTGTCTTGCAGATAACTGGGTTTTTGTTGCCATCAGTTTGAAGTAAGTAGTCAGTTGCCTTTGCTTGTCTGGCATGAGGTAAGCCATCTGGCCAGTTGTATTCAAGCTAGCACCCAGGAATGTTATCTTTTGAGAGGATACCAGCTGTGATTTCTTTTCATTTATTGTGTACCCTAGGTATGTTAGAAGCCTTTTCACAAATGCCAGGTGCTGAAGAATGTCCTTGTTCTCAGCTTGAATGAGACAGTCATCCAAGTAAGGATATATTTGTATACTTCTTTGTCTGCAAAATGCAATTACTGGTGCCAGGCACTTTGTAAAGACCCAGGGCGCAGTAAATAAGCCAAAGGGCAGTGCAGAGAATTGGTAATGCATTAAGCCAGCCTTGAATCTAAGGTATCTTCTGCACTATTGCTTTATTGGGACATGCAGGTATGCCTCTTTTAGGTCTAAAGTCACCAGCCAAGCATTCCTGCCCAGCATGGGCAGAAGCTGCTGCAAAGTCAGCATTTTGAATTTTGGAATGTCCAGGTATGTGTTCAAAGTCAATAAATCCAGTATTGCCTGCCAGGCATTGTCCTTTCTGGGTACCAAGAACAGTCTTGAGTAAAATCCTTGTCCTTTTTCCTGTTCTGGTACTGGCTGAATGGCCCCCATATCCATGAGGGATGTAACCTGTTTCTGTGCCTCTACCCATTGATTTTTTGGCAGATCTGGCCAACCATTTGCCATTGGCGGAGTGTGGAAATGGAATCTGTATCCCTGTGATACAATGTTTAGTACCCACTTGTCCTGGGTTATTAACTTCCAATTTTGAGCAAAAAGTGCTAATATTCCGCCTATGGGTGCTGCCAAAAGCTAAGTGCTTGGTGTAGGCAGAGGGAAGTCATTGGGATTGTTTTCTGTAGGTTTGCACTTTATCTCCCCCAAATTTGGAGGTAGAAGCGCCTCACTGCTTTGACCTGTATGAATCTTGTGCCTGGTATCTGGAACCCTTAGGGCTTCTGGATTTGCCCCTTTGAGCTCTGTCTGACACAGGAAAGGACCAATTTTTTGTAGGCCAGTGTCTACTGAATTGTGGCGGCTACACTTGTAAGAAGTCTTTAACAGTTTGCACAGACTTAGCTTTGTCTTCCATTTTCTTTAAAATCTCATCTGCCTTAATACCAAACAGAGAATCATGCTGTAAAGGTGCATCTAGCAATTTATCTTTAACATGATCAGGCAAATTGTGTTCCTTTAACAAGGCATGCCTCCTAATTACAGAACATGTGACTGCGGCCCTGCAGGAAACCTCTAAAGAATCAAAACCACATTGCAAAGTATGTTTTCCAACTTGTTCAGCTGCATGCAATAATTCCTGCAAGTCTTTATTTTCTGCACAATCTGAAATCAACATCATTTTCTGTTTCAGCAATCCCATAACATGTTGTTGGTACTTAAGCATATGAAATTGACAGTTTAAGGCCCTGATTGCCAAGGTTGCAGATGTATAAACTTTTTTTCCTCATCTGTCCAGTGCCTTTGAATCTCTGTCAGAGGGGGTAGAATTTTTTGCTGTTGAGGCCTTAACTCCCTTCGGACCCTGTGAAATAGTTTCAGGATCAGCAGCAGGGTTTCTAAATAAAAATTTATGTGAATCAGGGACCCTGTAATATCTGTCAGGGTTACTGGGAGCCGGAGGTAAGGAGTCAGGGGTCAAGCTTGACTCTGAAAACACATCACCCACAATGTCTAAAACAGGGGGAATGGCTAAAGGCCTGTCCTGAGGGAGAAGGAAATCCCAGAGCCTCTTTTTTGATTCTGAGAAGTCTTGACTCTCCCACTGCAAATGTTCCCTCAAAGTATGCAAAGTTTCTCCAAATGAATAATCCTCAGGAGGAGATGCAGATGGTATAGACTCTTCAGCATCAGAATTCTCATAGGGAGGTATAGATAAATCCTGATGAGAAGAGGAATCAGAAGAAACGGAAACCTCATCTGAAGATTCTTAATCAGTGTCTTGCCTAGGCCCCTTATCTGGAGGGGATGGATACCCCTGATCAAGGTAATAAGATCTTCAGCCATTTTGATAATCTGTTTTTTAGGCATAGAGGCCTGTGCATGTGGCTCATGCGTCAGTTTTTTAGTTTTAGAAGTTGTCTTTGGTTTTGCAGCTGTCACAGTGGATGTCCAAGTGGCGGGGGAGGGTAAGACTCTGCTAATCAGGCCAGGTTTCTGCATGGCAGGAATACAAAAGAATTAGTACTACAACATTGACTACAATGAATATCTATCTCCTTGCTTGGAATCTCGATCTTGCAACAAACTGTTAAAAGCAATTTCCCAACTCCATGAAGTTACCATTCCAGGAAGGTCTTAATAAAAGTCTCTTCTCTGCAACTGCAGGTGTGTGACAGTGAAGTTATAAAAGGCATGGGGTAATGTCTCCTTCATGGGGAGTGCAAGAAGGTCTTTTCACCTGTAAAATCAGGAGGTGTTTCGACAACTGTTTTGGCAGATGGCCTATTCAATGAGTTCGACTTGGCCAGTATGTCTCAAGCATGTTTACTTGGATTTCTCAGCGAGTCCATCTCAAGTATGCTTTGTGTGTTGCAAAAATTCTTTTCAAGCTAGCCTGCAGCATGTATATCTGACAACACTTCATGTACTTTCAAAAATCAATTCAATTTTTGAGCCTAGAACTAGTAAATTCTGGAAAAAAAAAATAACACTTCATTCCCGATAAAAATGTACAGAACTCACGTTATCATTTTATTAGTTTGGAAACGGAAAGAATCAATAAATCTGTTGTAAATTCTAGCATTATTAAAACTCAAATTCTTGTAAAAGAACTTTTTCCAAAAAAAGACACGATGTAGGCAAAATTCGGGGCCATTGCTGTTCCCATTGTCACCCCTCTAATTTGGCGGTAATAAGAGTTTTTAAACGCAAAATATTTGTGATCATCAGTGCATACACCTTCATTCACAGTATAACTATATTTCCCAAGAACCTTACTTATCACATACACATGCACTTGTTCCCCACAACATGGGGTATGAGAGTATAAAGCAACTTCACATCTTTAGTGACTTAACAATATAACATTAGGATTTTTTAATCCTTTTAAAAAAATGTAAACTAAAATTCTGCCAATTTGTTTTATCTGAAATTAATAATGCCATAAGGGGTTTATTTTATTTTTTATTTTATATTTTAGCATTTACTAACTCCAGGCCCAAAAATTGAATTTCTGGATATGCTTATTTACAAAAAAAGACCATAAACTTTAAGTTTGTATTAGCTATAAAAGTTCTGGGAGCAATTCATTCCTTCATCATATGAGCATGCATCCACTCAATCAAAAAAGGGGGATAGTTAAATGTATTTTAGATGCATTAATTTAACAACTGAAATAGTTAATCAAAATGTCATTTGTATCAAATTGCTAGAGAGATTTATAGTTAAGGGTACCATAAACATTTACTAAAAGCAAATGTTCATTTGCTGAGTGATGGAGATGAGCCAAAGGTGAATGAAAAATAAAAATGGCTGTGTGTATGTGGCATTTAACAATGATAGTAGTGCTATAATGGGAGTCAAAGAAAACTGTTATATTTAGGAGTAACAACAAAGTTTTAAGTATGTAGGAGATGGCTCCAAGTTTAGCTATAACAGGAGGAGAAATGTTAAGTTTTTTTTTTTTTTGAATATACACTACCACCACCACAAAAACCCAAAAAGAGAGGCATATATAAATGCTTGGACTGTACTAAGTGTTGGTTTATCAACAAGGGGACTAATGAGTTATGTCCAAACACTATAAGCACCTATGGATCCATGAGGTATTTTATGCACAAATCAATTTTTGTTATTTTTGCAGTATGTCTGACATGAGTCATACTGCAATAGAATCTGAGAACAAACATGCAGCTGTGGCAAACCATTTATGTAATGCAGCAGACATTTTAAAGTTTGTGTTGAATTTAAGAATTATTTTTTGCTTTGTTTTATTATGGATCATGCTCGTTTGAATGTCAGATGTGCTGGAAGGGAAGACCTCTTAGGTTTAGAGTTTGAATAGCAGCTTAAGTTTCATAAGAATAGACACAAAGGGTTATAGAACACTATTTTACGTGTTATTTAAAAAAAAGTTAAGGAAATTTAAACGTCATTTTTTTTTCCTTTTTTAGAGAGAAAGTTTTGACTTAATCTGATGAAATCTCTAGCCTGATGATTTATCAATGAGACAAGAGCATCAACACTTTTTTAATGTTCTGTTAAAGTATTTGTCATCATGTATCCAGGAATGTGCGACCATTTTTTTTTTTTTTTTGCCTTTTCGGATTCCTGTATTGTTTTTTTGAACTGACAGATCTTGTCTGACACAAAGTCAGGTTTGAATGAGGCAAACATTTTAAAATGGAAATTGATATCTAAAGCACTAAAACATTAAATTCCAGTGCCTAGTTTTGTCAGATCTATATTACATCACCGAATGCTTAAAAAAGTGAACGGTGATTAATTGACCCTATGTAAGCGAAAGCTTACAATGTCGAACTGTCATTACGGAGATTTATTTTTCCAAAAAAAACTGCTGTTCCAACAAAAAAAAAGAAGAAAGAAAGAAAACACTTTAAACATTACATTAAGTCGGGGGCTGTGCCCCCCACACCCCCCTACTTAAATATACCAACTCTGATATCGCACTACAGTGCCAAAAACGGCAAAGTAACAATGCGGCCAATCAAATTATTTCCCAGGGAAAGAATTCACTTAAAAGCCGCTTCGATATTTTGCCTTTTCAGTCTTTTCAGTTTCACCAAGACGCGTTCGAAAGAATGCATCTTCGGTCTTGTAATAGCAACCCGTTTTGTCACCAGTTTGTACATTTTAGCCTTTTCTTATAAATCTGCGCATTATTGATTCTATAAATTTAATACCTGTCATAAGGTATGGCTATTTTAACATAAAAAAAGGATCCCCCCTGATGATTTAAATGCATTTTACAGTTAATGGTAATTTTTTTTCTATTCAGATCTTAAATTTAGCAATGTTTTTGAGTTTTACATGGCAGTATTAGTTAATTATTAAGAGTGAAATTAAAGTGTTTACTGTTATTTAATAAAGGATTTTTCCCTTTATTTTCTCAGTTTTGGATTGCTGCATTTCTTAAATTTTTTATCTCATACAATTTTTATCCTGTGTATTTCAGACTGGCTTGGTTTACTTCTGCTAATACCAACAAAACTGCAGTGTTAGCTATGGATGGTAAAGGCAGCTTCTGTGGTAACTTGCAAATGAATGAGAAGGATCACAGTTGAGGTTCAAAGTAAAACTGTCAGTTATTCAGAGCAAAAAGATGCCTTACGTGTTATGAGCACCTGAAAAGATCAAAGCATTTTATCACCTCGGGCTTATCCTTTCTATGGAATCTGTGAAAACTATGAAAAGTGCTTTAGAATGCTGAGATGTAACTGGCAGGAGTGAGGTCTCTAAGTGCAGACATGAGCCTGTTATTACAGTTTTCCCTGGTGAGGATTCTTCTGAAACAATGTATCGAGTTATGGGAAACATACTTATTGAGTGTGTAACAACATGGTTACTAAGATGGTAGGGCAGGGAATGTAGTGTAGCAAGAAAGGCTTGGAGCACTGGAAATGTACACTCTGGACAACATAAGGAATGGTTAGCTAAATGACGTGATATGATGCTTATCACATAACATTTATATTATATACAATACATGACATCACGCAGGTACTGTACATAATTAAGGGCAAGCTGGTAGTGCAGCTCTGAAACTTGAGTTAAAGAGGAAGGAGATGCACCTATAATGTGACAGAATTAACAACCATGTTAGGAAACATTACTCATGGAGACAGTGTTGCCACATTTAACATACAGAGAGATGCAGGGTGTATGTCAGATGGGAAAAAGGGTAGTTGTACAGTGTTAAATGCAATACTGGGGGGAGTGCTGCAGATTTTCTTTCCACATTCACGTATGTTTCTATACTCAGGGTGCAGTTATTGTACAGACTTTTCAAAATTATAGTGGAGTCATATCATGTACATTAAATATTTATCACAAAATCTAGTTCATATCTGTGCAACCTGTGATTCAGCTTTGTAAATCCTAACAGAGGAGAGGCACAGACATGTATGCACTTTCACTGAAGTCTTAGAAAAATGACTGTGTAAGGCAGAGTAACTGTGTCACAGTATACTAAGTCCAAGGCACTGAAAAATTGCGTCCTCCCTCCTTCCCTTTACAGAAATGTACCATGAAAATTTCAGAAAATATTTACCAGTTCTTTACACTTTCTGCATTTAAAGAGAAAGTGGCAACCAAAGTTCTAATTTATATTTCAACCTATTTAAATTGTAAACTACTTCAGTTACATTCCAAGCCATATACTTTTTAATCTTAGGTTTTCCCAGCAAAAACGAAAGCATGTAGCACGTTTTCTCTCTCTCTGTTGCATTCGTGTATATTTTAAAATTGCTAAATATGGCAGATCCCAATCTAATCATGATACTACGGACCAAAAATGCTGCACACATTATTAGCAGCAGCTTTAATTCATTTTTATGACGCTGAATATCTCACTCATAGGAAAGTACACTTGTGTAAAATGTTACCGTAGAAGTCCTTCCCTTCACTATTGCAGTATCCATTACACTAGAGATCGGATCCCTGCCAAGGGTAGCCCAACATCCGGCCAGTATACCAAAGCCTTAGGTTGTAATAGGAATATTGTACTTCATATGTATGCTCCCTGCTCACAGCATAGGGCATAAAGGTGATGTACAGACAGCTCAAGGAGTAAAAGAGGAATATGTGCATCAAGACAGAAAGAATAAGGGGGGGAAAAGGGAGGGAGTGAATACTGTGACAGTGAAGGGAAGGACAAATAATGATACAACTGTACTATGTCCTTCCATATCATTGTTACACACTCATTACACAAGAGAGTACAAAAGCAAAGGGGGGCTCCAGCAGAGCCCTCAAGAAAGCCATGCAGGACAGCCCTGGCAAATACGGCTCTAGTTCTGGAAACCACATCTAGCTTGTGATATTTAGTACATGTGTGTACAGAAGTCCAAAGAGCTTCCTCAATTAGTATCCAAGAACCATAAGAAGCCACATCCCTGGTCGAATGAGCTTTAACAGAAGAAAGGCTTTCCCTATAAAATAAAAGGAAATAGCCTTAGAGATCCAGAAGGAAATTATTTGCTTAAAAACAGCCAAACCTAAAGATCTAGAATGAGAAGAAACAAATAGTTGCTTACATTTAAGAATGGCTTGAGTTTTATCCAAATAATATCGGAGATGTCTATACAAATCGAAGGTGTGAAGAACCTTCTCACTGGCAGTCTGCAGAGAAGGGAGAAAGTGGGCAAATTAATAGACTGATTAAAAGACAACTCATTAACCACCTTGGGCATAAAAGAAATATTAGTACAGAGACACCCTTTCCCCTGTGAAAAACTAAAAAAGTAAGAACCAAAAGAACACTCTTCCAAGTACAGTGCTGTAAGGAATCTGAAGCTGCACGCTAAAAAAGAACCAAAAGAACACTCTTCCAAGTACAGTGCTGTAAGGAATCTGAAGCTGCACGCTAAAAAAGAACCAAAAGAACACTCTTCCAAGTACAGTGCTGTAAGGAATCTGAAGCTGCACGGTAAAAAAGAACCAAAAGAACACTCTTCCAAGTGCAGTGCTGTAAGGAATCTGAAGCTGCACGCTAAAAAAGAACCAAAAGAACACTCTTCCAAGTACAGTGCTGTAAGGAATCTGAAGCTGCACGCTAAAAGAGAACCAAAAGAACACTCTTCCAAGTACAGTGCTGTAAGGAATCTGAAGCTGCACGCTAAAAAAGAACCAAAAGAACACTCTTCCAAGTACAGTGCTGTAAGGAATCTGAAGCTGCACGCTAAAAAAGAACCAAAAGAACACTCTTCCAAGTACAGCGCTGTAAGGAATCTGAAGCTGCACGCTAAAAGAGAGTCCAATTCAATTTTTCAAGAACAAAATTAAGGTCCCAGGAAGGAGGAATAGGCTTCCTGGCAGGCCTAATATAAAGGCCACCTTTAAGAAATTTCCTTTCGCTTCTAGATTTGAAGTCTGTAAACAGAGTCAAAAGCAGGCAAGCAGAAATAACTAAAAGGTGGGCTTTAAATGAAGAGTATGCCAATCCAGCACTGAGCAATTCACACAAATAAGAGAGAACCAAAGGAACTTCTATAGAAAAGTACCTCAGGTTAAGATCAAGACACCAGACTGAAAATCTCTTCCATTTGGATAAATAAGATTTCCTGGTAGTGGGTTTCCTGACCTTCTACAAAACCCAAAGCATATCCTCAGAAAAAAATACGCTTAAAAAGGATCAAAATCCTATCAACCACAATGTCATTTGAAGAGTGGACAAGTGGGGATGGATGAGAGACCCCTTGTCTTGCTTGAGTAGGTCTACCCTGTGAGATAACTTGTGACAACTGCCCTTGTCTAAGTGCAAAAGAAGAGGGACCCAAAACTGTCTGGGCCCAAAGGGAGTCACTAACAAAATTTTGGGCAAGTCCTGTTCTATTTTGAACAGGACCCTTGGTATAAGAGGAAAAGGGGGGAAGCCATAGAGGAACTCCCCTTCCAACTTCCAAGCCACAGTACATGGGACTCTTGATGCAAAAGAGAGGAAGTTGTCTGTTCAGAGGGGAGGCAAAAAGATCTACCTAAGGAGTATCCCACTGGTGGAGAATACCCTAAAACATCTCTATGAAGCATCTATTCAGGAGTCGATGTTATGGACCTGCTCAGAGAGTCTCCCACAATGTTCTGTTCTCCAGCAATACAGACTGCCTGAGGAGATAACTAATACTGGACAGCCAGATCCCAATTCTGAAGAATTAGTCTGCACAAGAGGTAAGACCCCCCCCCCCTTGTTTGCTGATGTACCACATCACTGTGGTACTGTTTGTAAATGCTTTGAGGAGCATTGGAAGGAATAGAGAATGGAAAGCCTTAAGAGCCAGAAGAGTTCTTCCTCTGATCAGGGGAACAAAGACCCTAACTTTTTAGATGGGCAAAAGAAGCACCCTATCCCATGTGTGAGGCACCCAAAAAGAGTCCCTGAGAGTAGTTTGGAGGTTGAATATGAAGCTTTGTGTTGAGACACAGTTGACAAATCCACTACTGAATCTCTAGCTTGAAGCATGGAAGAGAAGGAACTGGAAAGTCCAAAGGATGGGAATCTTGAAGCTAGACCGACTTTAGGAACCACTGTAGCTTTCTCATATGAGGTAAGGCTAGTGGAAGCATAGGAATCCCAGAGTCCTTAGAAACTCCCTGGCTGTAATTGAGACCAGACCAGACGTCAAAGGGATTGGAAAAATGCAATCAGGGTTAAAGCCTTGACAGGAGGCAGGGATGCCATTATAGGAATGGTCTGGAGCCCGCATCTAAAACATGATCCTGAGATGGAGTCAGGAAGCATTTTTGAAAATTCACTACATTTCCTAAGGTCTGCAAGAGGCAAATAGTTTACTGAAGGTGCTGAAGCAAGGTCTCTGGAGAGGAAGCCTAAATGAGCAGGTCGTTCAGATAAGGAAAGATCTGTATAGCATACCCCTCGTTCTGCAAAGAGGGATCACAAGAGTGAGGCATTTTGTGAAGACCCTTGGGGCAGCAGAGAGGCCAAAAGGAAAAGCAGAGAACTGAAAATGCAAGGAATAAAGAGATAAATGTAAACATTTTCTGAAATGGGTACGACTAGGAATATGGAGATGGACATCCTTGAGGTCCAAACAAACTAGAAAAGCCCGAGTTAGAAGAGGAAAAAACAAGGTCTGAAGGGATAGCATTCAAAAGGAGGGAATGTTTAAAAATGTGCTGAGCTGGGAAAAGATCCAGAATGGGTCACCAGGTCCCTTCTTTCTTGGGAACAAGAAACATTCTGGAATAAAACCCCTTCCCCCTTTTGAGGGGCAGAAACTTCTTGTATGGTGCCTTGAGACCAAAGGCTCTGCAGAACATTCAGAAAAAGGGCAGCTGTTCCTGAGCAGGTTGATGAATGTCCAAAAAAGGAGGAAGGGATTTCCAAACCATGTAATGCCCCTGACAAATGGACAGAAATGAAGAATCCTGAGTGATCCTTAACCAACTGTGAAGGGAAAGACTATAAGAAAGAGGAACTTGGCTATGGAGGGAAGAAGATATTCAGATAGAACCTGGCGTGTCTGGAAGAGGAAGCTTCGGTGCTGTAGGAGTTTGAATTTAGCAGGAGAAACCCTTCTAGGACCCCTTTACCTTTGGGAGGATGGTGAGATGGTCAACAAACAAAGGCAGACATTGTAGGGATAATTCCTTTGAAATTTGGGAGCAGGTGAAATTAAGATGTGCTTTAATTCCTGCAGGCACTTAAAAAGCTCAGCAGCTGCAGAACCAAAGAGATTTTTATTTTCAAAAGGAGCATCCATCAATTTGGCTTTAATATCATCAGAGAAAGGCTAAGTCAAGAATAATGCCTTAACACAGAAGGAAAGGCATCAGCCCTAGAAGAAGAATTAGCTGGACCTTATCTACAATTTAATGGAAAGACGAGTTACTTCGGAAGAGGACCTCAAACAAGGCTTGCTCCCAGGAATACAATTTTCTGACTGGGGACTTAGTTTGGATTTTTTTTCATTTATAGTGTGTCCCAGTGAGAACAGTAGATCTTTTACAAATGTCAGGTGCTGTAACAGCTTTTCCTGACATTCTGCCTGAATCAGGCAGTCGTCCAAGTAGGGGTAAATTTGAATATTTCGTTGCCTGCAAACAGCAATGGCTGGAGCCAGGCATTTTTTTGAAAACTCTGGGAGCAGTGGATAAGCCAAAGGGAAGTGCAGAGAACTGCTAATGCATAGATCCTGCCCTGAAACGTAGGTATTTCCTGCAAGAGTCTCTGACTGGTATGTTCAGATAGGCCTCTTTTAGGTCTAGAGTGGCCAACCAGGCATCTTTGGATAGCATAGGAAGAAGCTGCTGGAGGGTGAGCATTTTGAATTTTGGTACCCCCAGGAAAGTGTTTAGAATGGATAGATCTAGGATTGCGTGCCAGCTGCCCCCTTTTCTGGGTACCAGGAAAAGTCTGGAATAGAAGCCTTGGCCTATCTGGTGTGCAGGAGTAGGCTGAATCGCCCTCATGGAGAGCAGGGAATGAACTTGGTTTTGTGCCTGTGCCTCTGCCCACTGGTTTGAAGGAAGATCTTTGAACCCTTTTGGAGTTGGCAGTGTGTGGAAATAGAATTTGTACCCCTGGGACACTATGATGAGGACTCATCGATCGCAGGTGATGGAGGCCCAGTTTGTTGCATGGCAGGCAAGTTTTCCTCCTAGGGGCACAAGCAGGTGGGCAGAGGTAAGAGATGGAGTTGAAAAGTCATTGTGAATTCTTTCCATAAGGGGGTGGCTTAGCACTCCCTGTTTTAGAAGTAGAGGTACTCCATTGCTTAGATCTCTGCATACACAGACTGTCTGGGAGGTCTGCTTCCCCTAGGTCTAATCTGAGGTGGCTTTGAGGGGGCTGGAACGGAGCAGTGTTTTGAGGGGCAATGCCTATTGAAACTTGGAGGCTGGACTTGCAAAAAGTCTAAATGTCTGCATAGACTCAGCTTTTTTTCCATCTTTTTAAAACCTCTTCTGCTTTGGTGCCAAACAGATGGTCTTTGTTCAGCGGTGCGTCCAATAATTTTGATTTGACATGGTCTGGCAAGGTCTGTACCTTAAGCCAACCATGCCTTTTAAGTACAGAACCTGTGACTTCTGCCCTGCAGTATGCTTCTAGGGCGTCAAACCCACATTGCAGGGTATGCTTACCAACTTGCCTTGCAGAATGCATAAGCTCCTGTAATACTTAATTTTCTGCACAGTCAGCGAAGGTAGACAGTTTTTGTTTAATACGTTCCATAGTATGTTGCTGGTATTTCAGCATGTGGAACTGACAATTTAATGCTCTAATAACAAGAGTTGCAGAGGTGTATACTTATTTACCCCATCTGTCTAAAGCTTGGGAATCCCTGTCCGAGGGGGTGGGATTTTTAGCTGTGGTTGCTTTTATTCCCTTAGGTCCTTGGGAGATGACCTCTGGGTCAGCAGTAGGATTTTTGAAAAGAAATTTGTGTGAGTCGGGGACTCTGTAGTACTGGTCAGGTTTCTTGGGAGCAGGAAGTAGAGTATCAGGAGTTAGATGGATTCCATAAAAACATCATCTGCAACATCCAGAACAGGAGGAATAGCTAAGGGTCTGTGCTGTGGTAAATCTAAAAATTCCCAGTCTCTCTTTTTGGACTGAGGATAATCCTGACATCCCCAATGGAAATGCTCTCTCAAGGTATGTAGGGTTTCCCAAAAAGAAAAATCCTCTGGAGAAGAGGCAGAAGGAATGGATTTCTCTGCATCTGAATCATCATAAGCAGATAAGGGCATGTCTTCATAATCAGAAACCTCAGAGTCGTCGGATTCTTGGTCAGATAAAGCTGCTGGGGACAAGTCAATTTTCCTTTTAGCAGGGTAGGTTGGCTTCCCCTAATCAGCATGATAAGGTCTTCCACCACTTTAAGCATCAGAGATTGAGGCATGGAAGCAGGCACTTGTGGTTGGGTCATCTGTTTTTAGGCATTGTTTGTACTCTGGGTCTTAGAAACTTGGTAGTTTTAGAAAGAAATGATGATGCGAAAGAAGTCATCGGTTTGTGTTGAGAATCGATAGTGTGAAGAACTTCTTCAGAAGCTGGTGCCTGCACAGCGGCTCCGGACCCACCCAAGGTAGAAACATCCACAGGTTCCGTAGTCAAAGAAGAGTCTCACGGCATACCGGACTCCGAATGGATCTCAGTAACGGCCTGCGAATCCATCATAGCGGGCATCATGAAAGCGCCTCACTGAGTACCAGCGAACTGGCGACTAGCTTAATGGAAGCTTTGTCGACAGTTTTGCACCTGTGTAGTATGTCTCTGTCTTTATCCTTGTGTTTTTTTGGAAGACCGGTAGCCGGATGGCTTACTGAAGCCATTTTGGAATACAGACATCGAGAGCGAAAGTATTTAGCTATGATAAAGGCCAGATGATGTAGAGTTCAGGTATTGAACAAAGCAGAAAACTGGCAGCGAGGGACGTTGTGGTTTGGGCCTAAACAGGTGATGCAGTAAGAATGGAAATCTCTGTGTGGTATTTGCTTTCCACAGGCGAGACAATTGTTAACTTTTTCTGACATCAATTAGAGCAAGAAAAAAGGATCCCCAAATGGGGTACTTAGCTTTAGAAGACTTCAACTTCAATTTCGGAAACGAAAACCCAGGTAGCGGCTGACCGGTACTCGTGCGAACTGCTTCTGCTTCAGGCTCTTTGGCAAGAAAGACTGATGTAATGGTGTTGGCTGCCTGTTTTTATACCACAGACGACCTGACGTCAGTTCTGGAGCAACAGCAACTGACACAGAAATACTAAGCCTCTGGTATTCAGGCTGACTGAGGGCTACCCCTGGCAGGATAACCCAAGTGTGATGACTGCAACAGTGAAACACAAAGATCAGCAGCAGAGGGCTTAGGAGACTCCATTTGGAGGAGTTCATAATACCTTTTCTGAACATCAGAAACGTGGGTGCAGTTCCACAAAAAAAAAAATCCATCCTACAACAGATAGTATCCCCCAAAGGAAATCTCCTCAAAAGGAGAGTCTGGACTAATAGAGTCCTCCTCCTCAGAATCACAATCCAGTGGAGAGGGAATCTGGGAGGAATAGGCCAAAGAGAATTCTTCAAAGTCCTGCTCCCTAGGCCTCTTAAGAAGAGTGGAGGACCAAGGGGGAGCAGGAACAGAGACTCCCTGCAGGGTCTTCAAAGCCAAACCGGCATTAAACAACCCATGTGTAAAATACTGGCACTCACGCTGTGGATCCTGAAGAGCAGGGGATATGTGCTTTGCCTTAGACTTCTTTAAAAAGACATAATCACATTTTAGGAGGTTCAAACCCCCTGCATTCAATCAATCAGCATAGTGGGAGTCTCCTACCTAACAAGGATCTGAGGAGTCACTCGATAAGCGTAATGGGAGTCTCCTACATAACAAGAATCTGAGGAAACCCCCTTGGTCCCATGAATATTATCAGCAGTGGTTCCCCCTGAACATCTGAAACAGACATCTGCAGAGCCTCTGAAGACCAGCAAGAAGCCAGATCTATACCAGCCTTTGAAGCAGTAGCAGCACAGGAATCCGATGGACAAACTGGGCAATCCTCTGGGATTTCACCAGCCTCAAGCGGGGCATCTTGGCGAGGAGGTACAGCAGTAGAATCTGACCTAACTTTTTTGGCCTTCTTAGCAGTCGGCGAAGCCTTGGGCCGGGGCAGTTGTGCCACTGTGCCTTGCACCAACAACTTGAGCTGTTTTCCAGGTAAACGGTTTGGGATAGATGACTATGAAGAGCTTTACGGACAAACGCCTGGCAAAGGAGCATGTAAGCAATAGAAACTTCTCATGATGGCCCTTATGGGGAATCTGACTCCCACACTGGCATTTTCCCATTCTGGATGACATGTAACCCTACAACAAAAAATAAAACGCAAGATCAGGATAAAAAAAAAAAAGAAAAACAAGAGAGGACTTACCTGAAACAGCTTGGCAACCAGAAGATGAAAGCATTAAGACTGACAATCGAAGATGGAGTTTGGACTGGAGGCAAAGAAGCTGAAGAAGGTGCAGCCATACATCACCTTAATACCCTATGCCATGAGCAGGGAGAGCATATGTCTGATGTACAACATTGCTATTACAAGCTAAGGATTTGGTATACTGGCCAGACATCAAGCTCCCCTTGGCAGAGGATCCATACAGTAAGGCATACTGCAACAGTGATATGGAAGGACATCCAAGAGATACTGATTTGCGATTTACCATTTTTTCACATTTTCAGATATTGCTTTCCTTGACCTACTGAACTGCACACAATTAGACTTACTGTCATGAATAAACCGTTGGACTGAGCACTTTTATCTTGCCCATTTATTGGATCAATTTGTCGTTTTTTGTTCCGTTTGCATTTTGTTACACCCCTTATAGTTATGAACCCAATTACAATTAAATGTCTGACTTGGCATAGATGATGTCAGATGCAGGGTGACAGCTCACTCCAGGTTTGTAAAAGTCACATGAGCAATATAAACAGTAATGAAAGGAGAGCTGCTGCCCTTGTACACCTAACTAGTGCAATCACATCTGCATGATATTTAGTTTTATTCTAAAAATTCATATCTAAGGAACGTTATGCAGAAGCCATGTAAACAGTACTTGCAGGAACAGCTCATTTGTTTATTATGCTTTGTTGACTATCTTGGTCTTAAAGGGTGGTACCTGTTTACATAGGGAAGATGGGAATAAAATCTCAACTGCTCTGCAAGTATCAAAGACTTCACATACTGAAAAGAGTAAAAAAGATGACATGAAGAAACAACACAGGTGACTAAGAAATTGTGGTAGTGCACTGGAATGCAGGAAATGTAAGTCAGTACAAAATGCACAGACTAGCTTGCAGATGACACCACAATGAACAGTTAAACTGGTCTGATAACACGTATCTAAGTAAAGCATAGTGCGTGATTTCATCTTAGTACCTGATGTAATGCAAACAATCAGCTGGAGTTTTATGGACACAAATACATTTATTTTCTTTATATCTATATCTACAAATGCATATATATATATATATATATATATATATATATATATATATATATATATATATATATTTATATCTATACACATACACACATATATATATATATATATATATATATATATATACACACACACACATATATATATATATATTTATATCTATACACACACACAGGTCCAGGCAAGGGACCCATTCCATTTAATACTTCACTATCATGAAACCTACCCAAGGACAACTAAATAATAAATGATTACTAATGATATTAGCTTAACCAGTGTAATTAGTTAGCAGATGTCAGTCACGGAGGGGAAATCAATTACTAATATTACATGCCAGCAGGACAGACAGCATGTCTGAGCAGCTAGGGCTAGTAAGTTCAGTATGCAAGGAACCTGCCACAAAGGGGCAGGGGAGGGGTATGGTTCAGGTAAAAGTGAGCTCACATGCTACATAGGGTACATTTACTGACTGCTTTTGGTGACTGGGAAAAGAAAAAATACCTTTTCAGTGGAGGCCCAGGGAGAAACACTCCATAAAAAACAAAAAGTAAATACATACATAGCATGATGATTAGCCGAGGCATACAATAATAAGAAAAAAACACAATGTTTGACCACACAATAGTGAGAAAACAAAAACACTGACAAGATACACATATACAAACATGGTATAGTCAGAATACAGACAATACAATGACATGAGAAATCATTCAAAGGTAGATCCAGAAGAGTGTTTAGACAAAATGTTAGGACCCAGAGCATTTTGCAACAGTAAGACATTGGTAAAAAAGAATGTAAAGTTGAGAAGAGTGCATGTGGCCATGGAAACTTAATAGTACAGGACAAGATAGATTATTGGTCAAGTACTTGTTTTAAAACAAGATGGGATCGAGTATGCATAGCTTTTTTTTTGGGGGGGGGGGAGGGGGCAAGCCAGGTGTGGTGCATGACCAAAGCCATGAAACCTTTAGGTGTTGCTTCTATAATATCTTGAAGGACTTCAGGTTATCCATTTGTATGAGTGAGGGGGAATGCGATTCAAAGGTTTTAAACACACAAGAGGACTATAACGAGTCATATGCAGTATTTCCTATTTATTTGGGTGCAGTATAAAGTTGTCAGCGGCCCTAGATGGTTAGAAAGGATGGATACTATATTTTATTTATGGCATTTTTTCAGGTTGGAAAATCAGAATGTGAACAGTTTTTAGATGCGTGAATATTAGCTAGTGAGGCAATTGAAACCAATTTACTTGTTTTAGTACAATGCACTGATGGGATTTAAAAGGCATATCAGCTATGAATTTAGCTGATTTGTTGTAGCTTTTTTCTAGCACAGTTATTTGGGTAGCTTATGGGATGACAAATGCAGCAGCATCTAGAAGGGTGGGTAAGAGTAGAGTAGAGGCAATAGTTTGCCACGCCTGGTCAGTCACGTTTAGCTCAGTACAGACGGACAAGCTTTTTTATTGTTATTATTACTGTTCTACGTTAGCCATTTTTAGTTATGTAGGTGAAACTGGTTGAGTTATGCAAAATGAATGCCAAGTGCCTAATAGTTCATAATTATGGGACAGGTGTGACTTTATGCTCTCTCTGAATAGACTTTTAGCTTTAGAATTATTCAGAAGATTCACATCAGATGATCGAGGGTTGCTGATTGGTTGATTGGTGCCAATTTACCAAGAAAGCAAGTCAGGGGTACAAGAAGTGTGTGAAACACCTCAGCTGAATATGATAAAAAAAACTGTTTTCAAAGTTCAGCCTTCTAGTGTTAATATGGGCAATATAAGGGTACATATTACGGTAGGGTACATATTAGCTGCAAAATGAGCAATCCATGTTCCCTTGCTGCCATAAAGATTAAACATTTGCTAATTATCAAATGCTGCTCAACAGTGATAAGTAACTTTTGTTTTTTAATGGGTAAACTCTCAAAACATTCAAGTGTACCAGTTAATATTAACTTATGCTTGCATGTCTTTGTGGAAGACACAACAAAATTCCATAGATATAACTACTTACCAACCACCTGTTATTTAATTATGCAACTCCTTAATTTTCTTAATTACTACACCTGAATATGCAAGCTTTCTCTTGGCAGTGTTAAATGCCCTAAGGAAATGTTCTTTATTTAAGTCATTTTTTCTAAACAGCAAGAATTGTAGGCATGGGGAGAATATGGATTTGTTTAATCTCCTGCTAATAAATGCATTTTGACTGTTTTTAGTAAATATTTCTTAATCACTGTATTATTGAGATATTCAACTTTAATTAAAACATTACTTTTTTGGCATTCACTGCAACCCCCAGTCGCTATAGCACTGCTGCATCTATAATGCATTTTTTCAACTTCTGTTATCAGCACCGTTGAGTTACATATCTTAAAACTGGCCTCACACATGTCAAGGACAAAATAATTTGGACAAATTTAAGCTTGCAGCTGAAGGGAAAAGCAGAGAAACTCAGGACTCCCAATTCATATTTACATGCATCCATTCTTACTTACCCAGTGTTACTTTTAAACACATCCCCATAGCATAATCACAGATGTTTACTTACTGTCATCACAAAATCCCTTCACAGTTTGCAGTATTTGTCTCTTATTGATGAGATTACACCAGATTTCCAATATTCTTTCCCATCAGTGAGCTTGACATCCCAGCAGTTCATGTTAGATGCTATATAGTACTTCATTCAAACTAAATGTAATTAAAAAGGAGCAAGGAACTAAATTTTGTCTCCTGAATGACTGTACCTGACAAAGCCTTAAATTGCTGTTTACAGAAGTTTGTCTTCTTTTCATATCTCAAAGATATAACTGCAGCTATTTTATCACTGCAATAAACCACTTCAAAGTGAGTATGAACACTCACTAATGATGTCTCAGGAGGTTATAGGCAGATTGCACTGGCTATCACCAAACAGTATGTACAACACTAGCCCAGTAACACCCTTTAATTCATACTTGTCATGTTCTGTTACTTCCAGATCATGTGCAAGTAATTGTACACTGTGCTGAAAACAGTCAAGCAGAAAAGCAATTACTCGGACAAACAATATGAATCACTGTTTTTTACTTCAGGCATGCCAAAGTATGTGAACTTCTGACTACACACAGAAATGCTCTGCTTACATCTGCTACACAAGGCCCTGCATCTGCCGAAATGTGACCATAGTGCATATGTTCGGAAATACAAATTTTTTTTGCTTATGTCTACTGTTCACACTGCTGTCATTTTGCTTTCAAAATACCTTTGAGATGTTGTACCATAGTCAATTCAGTGGTTAAGTAAAGACCTTTTGTTTACATGTTGAACAGCAAGGTGGTGTTGCACCTGAACACAGCAACAGCATGGTATCACACCTGGGCACCGCAACAGCGTGGTATCACACCTGGGCACGACAACAGCATGGTATCACACCTGGACATTGCAACAGCATGGTATCACACCTGGGCACGGCAATAGCGTGGTATCACACCTGGGCACGGCAACAGTGTGGTATCACACCTGGGCACGGCAACAGCGTGGTATCACATCTGGGCACGGCAACAGCGTGGTATCACACCTGGGCACGGCAACAGCGTGGTATCACACCTGGGCACGGCAACAGCGTGGTATCACACCTGGGCACGGCAACAGCATGGTATCACACCTGGGAACGGCAACAGCATGGTGTCACACCTGGGCACGGCAACAGCATGGTGTCACACCTGGGCACGGCAACAGGATGGTGTCACCTGGGCACGGCAACAGGATGGTGTCACACCTGGGCACCACAACAGCATGGTATCACACCTGGGAACCACAACAGCATGGTATCACACCTGGGCATTTCAACAGCGTGGTATAACATCTAGGTGCATCATCTTAACAGCTGTCACCACAGTGTCCACTAATAACTCAAAGATGAGCAAATGTCACTTAGATGTGACTATACCTTTAATTTTAAGGCATGCTGTCTACCTCTTATTTTTAAAAGGCAATTACTTAAGTCTTTCTCTCTTTCGTTCCGTGAAGATGGGTGGTGAAACTGTAACTCATTCATTTTGTGTTGTACAGTGCCTGTCACAACTCTCGTTTCTGAACCTGTTCTCTTCATGTCCTTTTTCCTCGGCATCTGCAAGCATGTGTACATCCATTTACTCAAATCCAACCAAAAACAGATCAGTCTCACCAGCAGGTAAATTCACTTTTTAAGGTGTATGGATGTCGACTTCGGCACACTGGGCCCTCTTACTCAGTGGTAAAAGGAAAGCAAACACATGATTCTGCCCACTCAGTTTACATGTTTATCTGACGTGACATTACTACACTCTGCCCCTTACTTTTCTATGTACCTCAGTGTCTCAGCCTCTGAAATCCACTCTTACCATTCAAACTATCCAAGTCTGACTCCATGCCAGAATCCTGACCTGATGCTACTGCTAGCTGACTTTCAACTCCTCAATCTGCAGATAAAAACAAACTCCCCAATATCAAGCAGGCCAAGCCCTAAGTAAGTCTACCACCCACATTCCCCCAGTCATATACATCTGTCCATTTTTTTCTCCTTCCCTACCCTTTACACCACTTTATCCCAAAGATATGGGCCAGTGTCTCTGATTATATCCTTTAATCCATCCCATTGTTGGCATCTATCTCTATCACTTAAAAGGCCACCCTAAAGGAGGTGACCAGAGGTGCTCAGCCTTTACAGCTTTATCTAATGGCTGCCACAGTGTGGTGCAGTTGTGGCAATCATCACAATATGAATCATTACCGGCCACCCCTTACTTTCCTATGCACAGCTACAAGACCTGTCTAAACCCTCCTTATCTGCTACACCAATTTCTCAAATTGACAGCCACTTTTATGTCATCACTGCACCCTGCTAATCCATCTGCATATCCTGATGTTTGCTCACTCAGTCACTGCATATTCTATACCCGCTGACATTATCAATGTGGTTTATACCCATGTTTGCACTTCTGATAAGTCCATTTTTCCTCTAAATCTGTTTATTAAAATATATTTTTGCTATCATGATCAGTTTACTGTACAACATCTTATAACATTCCATGTCTTCTACCAACCGTCTTATATCTTCATGAATCTCTCGACTGCTGCATCACCTGCTTCATCTCCAGGTAGGTGTTGCCACTGCACCTGTGGCTAACCTGCGAACAAATCACATATGTACCATTTTTTTGTCTTTTGGCAAATTGAAACTTGACTCGTGACTGTGATAGACAGATACACAATGTAGTCTAACAACTGACAAAATTACTTAGAAGCGCCTACATATGGGTCATAAAATAGGCAGTTATCAGATAAAGCATAAATCTGTAGCTCAAGCTTTTTGTGCTCAAAAGATACTTTGTTTATGAAACAGTGCATATGGTTTTAATTGAAAAATGTCATCTGGCAAGTAAACTGGGGTCTATATCACATAGTCGAAGTTTAATAACTTAACACAGAATGTTCGAACCATCCTGTTTGAAGTTAAAAAACTTCAACTATGGATAAAAAACAAAAAAAGAAAACAAAATAAACTGTTGTAAGCAGGGGGAAAGCCCCCCTGCACCCCCCATGTGTGGGGCTGCACCACACTCAAATATCTGGGACAGAAATACAAGGGATAGCTGTCACTTACACATATCCCTTGATATATCGCTGCAATTCCGGAGGTATATAAGTAGCAAGTACTACTCCAACTACACCGAGATTGCACCACATTGAACAAAACGGAAACCTCCCCTTATGGAGATTTCCATTGAAACGCTTGAACTTCTGCAAATTCAAACTTATGGTCTAGACCATATGAGGTTCGAACTTGCAGAAGTTCGACTATCTGATAGTAACCCATATAAATGCAGATGTCTTAAAATCTAACTACATTATCTATTCAAATTAGTGTGTGTGTGTGTGTGTGTGTCTTTTGGCTTATCCCGGTTAGGGGTCGCCACAGCCGAACTCCGGTCCACTAATCTTTGGTAGTGGATTTTTACATGCAGAGTTACCAGCCCTGATGCACAACCTTCAATGAAGGCACACCCATTCACGCATGCCTCCACACAGAAGATGCTCTAGCTGAGAATCAAACGGGACAAATATTCAAGTTAGTACACTTCTTAAAAAGAGAGAGAGAGAAAGATTGTAGACTTGAGGCAACCCAAACCGTTAAGCCCCATTATGCTTTGCTTTGGGTCTCTTCCCTACACTCCCCCTTTCACTACGTTTATAGCACCTCGATGCTCCTCTTTTCTCAGCTGCATACTAGTCACCACCTGGAACTACTTCACATTACGAAAAGAAAAATTCCCCTTGACATAACCACCTCTTCCGGTCTCATTACTTCACTGCTCATTAATCTTTCCCTGCTATATCTCTGCAGTCCCTTAACTGCCCATTACACCCACTCACACTTAAATCGACTCCAGTCAGTAACTTATGACATCACTTGGTATTCTGAAACCACAGTTACGCAATGTCCAGTGCCCTGTACAGTCACTGTTCAGGATACTCAGAATCGACTGGATGCATAACATATAGGGCTACCTACTTACACAAAAAGGGTGTGCTCAACCATTAATCTTTTCAGCCCTATTTACTGTACTCTGCTGTATACCTTACTCTGGACTAGGATGTATTCTAAAAGTACAGTTTTGTACCTACCATAAATGTAGATGTTCGAAGATCCACATTGCTGCAGTCCTTACACTTGGGTAGTCCGCTGTCCTCGGTCGGCCCGAATATCAAAGTATAAGGCTGACGTCGGTCAAGGTGCATTAGACTGACATCAGGACGTCAGGGTACAAATGTGCATGACCGACGTCATATCCTCAGTCTTTTCTTGCCCCAGATGTCAGAAGACCCCAAAAGAAAGGTCAAAACCAAAAGACAGCAAACAACCAACCAACCACCCTTGCACTAATAATATGTACAATATATACAATAAATACAATATTTACAACCCAACCCACACAACCGCCTCTAACTACAGAGGGGAAGGAGGGAGGGTAAATTGGACTGCAGCAATGTGGATCTTCGAACATCTACATTTATGGTAGGTACAAAACTGTACTATGTTCTTCATCTCACATTGCTGCAGTCCTTACACTTGGGTAGAATCCCAAAGCAGAGGTAAGGAGGATGGCAAAACTATAAAGCAGCAGGAGCTGCCAAAATGCCCTGTAAAATAGCAGTGGCAAAACCAGCCCTAGATTTAGAGTAAAGTGGAAGGTGATAATGCTTAGAGAAAGTATGCACTGAACTCCAAGTAGCTGCCTCCAAAATATCCTTAGTTGCCACCCCTTAAAAAGCTGTCGAAGTGGCAGTAGCCCTAGTGGAATGAGGCCTAATCCCAGCTGGAATCTCCTTACCATGATGGGAATAACAGAAAGCAATGCAAAACCCAATCCACTTAGAAATAGTTTGTTTTGACACAGGCTTGCCCTGAGAACTCAAAGCAAAAGAAACAAATAACTGCTGAGACTGCCTGAACCCTTTAGTTCTGCTCAAATATCGCAACTGCCTGTGTACATCTAAAGTGTGCAAAATCTTTTCCCCTTTATTTTGAGGATTTGCATAAAAAGTAGGCAGATGAATAGTTTGGTTTAAAGCCACACTAGAAACCACTTTAGGCATAAAGGAAGGATTAGTACAAAGATACCCTATCCTTATGGAAAATCAAGAAAGGCTCAACTGACATAAGGGCCTGTAATTCAGAAACCCTTCTTGCAGAGGTAATGGCCAACAAAAAAGCAGTCTTCCATGATAAATATTTCAACTCGGCAGTAGCTGCAGGCTCAAAAGGTTGTAGAGTAAGTTTCTCCAACACAAAATTGAGATCCCAAGCAGGAGTAGGAGCTCTACGTGGGGGTCTTATATTCTTTGCCCCTCTAAGAAATTGCTTGAACAAAGGATGATAAAACAATGGTGGGTCACAGTCATAGTGAGCCGAAATTGCTGCAGCATGAACCTTAATAGAAGAGAAGGACAAACCTTTGTCCAGTAACTCAGTAAGATATTGAAGAGCCACACTTAAATTAGGCTCAGAAACATCAAATTCCTTTGCTGCGCTCCAAAATAAAAATCTCTTCCATTTATCTGCGTACACTTTCCTTGTACTAGGCCTTCTGGCTTCCAAAATAACATTCAAAACTTGTTGTGGAAGTCGAGACCCTCCAGGGTTCAAAACAGAATATGCCAGGCTGTTAGGTGAAGAGAGTGAAGTTTGACATTGAGTAAATGACTGTTCTCCTGAGACAGCAGGTGTGGAATCGAAGGCAAAGGCCATGGAGGCTCCGCACCAGACTTCTCAGTAAAGGGTACCAATGCTGTCGAGGCCAATCTGGAGCTATTAAAATCATCCTTGGCTTGTCCTGTCTGACCTTTAGGAGTACCTTTGGGAGGAGAGGCAGAGGTGGAAAGGCATACACATGAAGATTGTTCCAATTGAAAGAAAGAGCATCCACTTTCCAGGCTGTGGGATGAAACCTTTTTGTGCAAAACTTTGGCAGCTGGTAGTTTAGTGGAGAAGCGAACAGATCTATGTCTGGAATTCCCCATGACACTGTCAATTTCTGAAATACATGAGGATCCAATTTCCACTCGTGGGGATCCATAATTCGTCTGCTCAACGCATCTGCTAAGGAGTTCCGTGCTCCCGGCAGAAACCTTGCCTGAAGATGTAGCTGTAAACTGAGAGCAGTCTCCCACAAAATCATTGCTTGCCTGCATAGAGGATAAGAATGTGTTCCCCCTTGCTTGTTGATGTACCACATGACAGTTGTGTTGTCTGTTAGAATCAACACCTGCCCTGGGAGAAGTAGATCCTTGAAAGCTATTAATGCAAATTGGACTGCTAACATCTCCTTCAAGTTGATATGTAGATGTTGTAGTCTGGCAGGCCACGTGTCTTGTATCCACTTTCCATTTAGATGAGCTCCCCAAGCTTTGTCTGAGGCATCTGTCGTTAGAATCTGACTCGCCTCTGGCTGGGTCACAGAGAGTCCCTTGTTTAGGTGACATTCCTGAGCCCACCACAAAAATTCCTTTTGAATGCAAGGTATTATCTGAATGACAGTGTCCATATCCTGGCAGTGCTGTGTCCATACATTTTTGAGATACCATTGTAGCTTCCTCATATGCAGTTTGGCATTGGGAAGCACCAGAATACAAGATGCCATGAACCCCAAGGCTTGAAGGACTGTCTTTGCAGTCAGCCTGGACTGATGAGACAATTGATGGAAGTAAAGGGAAAGATTCTTTTGTTTGTCCGGGGTCAAAAAGGCCATCTGGGATGCTGTATTCAGTCTTACACCCAGAAAGCACATGTCCTGAGAGGGTACTAGACTGGACTTTATTTCGTTCACAGAATACCCCAGGCATCTTAGCACTGCTATCACATATTACAGATGATGAAGAAGTTCGTCCCTTTCTTGAGCCAGAATCAGGCAATCGTCCAAATAAGGATAAATCTGTATTCCTTTTAGCCTGAAGAAAGCTATCACTGGAGCCAGAACTTTCGTAAACACTCTGGGCAGTAGATAAGCCAAAGGGCAATGCAGAGAACTGATAATGAGAAGTTCCAGCCCGAAAACGCAGATACTTCCTGCAACTTAGTCTGATAGGAACATGAAGGTAAGCCTCCTTGAGATCCAGAGTTACCATCCAATGATCTTTGCCCAGCAGAGGTAAAAGCTGTTGTAACGTCAACATTTTGAACTTGGGAATGTCCAGATAAGTGTTGAGGATAGATAAATCCAAAGTTGGTCTCCACGTGTTCCCCTTCTTTGGTACTAGGAACAGGCGAGAATAAAATCCTAGGCCCACTTCTGGCAGAGGGACCGGCTGTATGGCCCCTATTTGAAGCAGCAGAGAAATTTGTTTGTGAGCCTCTAACCTTTGTTGAGGAGGAACGTCTGGCATGCCTTTGAAAGGAGGCAAGGTATGGAAATAAAACCTGTAACCTTTGTGTATGATATCCAATACCCATCTGTCTTGGGTAATTAAACTCCAATTTTCCTTGAAAAGTGCCAACCTTCCTCCCAAAGGTGCTGCCAGACGAGAAGGCTCTGGCAGCTGAAAAGGTAGGTCATTGGGCCTGTTTACGAAAGGACTGACCCCTGCCCTCACCCGAAGACTGTGCAGGTGAACTCCCTGTTCTAGGCCTGAAAGAGCCCTGAGCTCTGCCCCTACCACGTCTAGATCTACCCCTAGACTGGGAATCATAAGAAGGATACGTCCACCCCTTGGTAGGCCAATTCCTACTAAACTTCGGAGGCTGAACCTGCAAAAAATCTTTAACAGCCTGCATAGACTTAGCCTTGTCTTCCATTTTCTTTAAGACTGCCTCCACAGGTGAACCAAACAACACATCAGACTGTAAAGGAGCATCTAAAATCCTTGTCTTAACATGGTCAGATAAATTCTGATCCCTCAGCCAGGCGTGCCTGCGAAGAACTGACCCAGTGGCAGCCACCCTAGACGAGGCCTGTACAGCATCAAAACCACATTGCAAAGAATGCTTACCCACCTGTTCAGAAACATGTACCAAATCCTGTAATTCCTTACACTCAATACCTTCCGCCAGAGCATCTACCTTAGACTTCAATTGAGAAAGTAGATAATTTTGGTATTTCAACATGTGAAACTGGCAATTCAAAGCCCTCATAGCTAAGGTGGAAGAAGTATAGACTTTCTTTCCCCATCTATCCAAAGCCCTGGCCTCTTTATCTGGAGGAACCGGATTTTTACAACAGAAGCCTTGACACCCTTAGGCCCTTGACTAACAGTTTCTGGGTCCGCCCTAGGACTCTTAAAAGATATTTATGAGCTTCAGGCACCCTGTAATACCTATCCGGTTTAACAGGAGCAGGAGGCAAAGAATCAGGATTAAGAGCAGCCTCTGCAAATACATCTTCCACAACATCCAGAACAGGAGGTATAGCCAAAGGCCTATGCTGGGGTAAAAACAAAAATTCCCTAAGCCTTTTCCTGGAATCAGAGAAGTACTGACCTTCCCACTTAAAATGTTCCCTCATGGAATGAAGAGTCTCTGAAAAAGAAAAATCCTCTGGAGGAGAAGCAGAAGGAGTAGAATCATCCACATCAGAATCAGAATAAGGAGAATACTCCTGCAAGTCTTCAGCCGAAGACTCTGACACATCCGAAGCCTGCTCAAAACTCCCCAACTCTGGTTCCACCCTAGGCCTCTTATCAGGAGGGGGCAAAGAACCTCTAATTAAAGTAATTAAATCTTCTGCCATTTTAAGCATGTGCTTCTTGGGCACAGATCCTGATGAACTAGGAGTGACACCAACAGAAGCTAAACCTGGCCTGCCTCTGGGAGAAGCCTGGGAAACAGAAGGAGAGGGCCTAACCACCCTAGGAAGGGAGGGGAGTACAGTAACCTGAGAAGCCCCTTCAGCCTGACCTGCCTCCTGAGAGGCCACATCCTGCAATAACAAAGTCTCCCCCTGGGACTCCAGAGAAACCTCCGGCGGAACCCCCGGTTCCACCGACACCTCCAAAGAACCGGCGTCCAGTACGGACGACTCTTCTTGTCTGGGCTTAGCTGCTTTGTCTTTACGCTTCTTCGAAGAAGCGGGCGTCGGAGCATCCGACGGCATATTATAATTGCACCGCTTCAAGACTAACCTGGCACAATCTAACCTTCGCTTAATAGTGCGCTTATTAAACCTAGCACAAAAGCGACACCCAACAACGTCGTGCTCAGGCCCCAAACAAGGAATACACAAAGAATGATAATCTCTATGCGGTATCTGTTTCCCACAAGAAATACAGTTATTCACTTTTTCTGACATCCGGTAAACCACTGAGGCAAGAAAAAACTAAAATATTCCCCAACGGGGTACTTAGCCAGCTTTGACTCGGTCTGAAACTCCGAATTGAAAAATTTCACAACGCCGAACGGCACTTGCAACGCTGCTTCTGCATCGGACCATGCGGCAAAAAAGACTGAGGATATGACGTCGGTCATGCGCATTTGTACCCTGACGTCCTGATGTCAGTCTAATGCGCCTTGACCGACGTCAGCCTTATACTTTGATATTCGGGCCGACCGAGGACAGCGGACTACCCAAGTGTAAGGACTGCAGCAATGTGAGATGAAGAACATCAACATCTTAAGACTGAGCTTAGTAAATGAATGAATACATTAAGGTGCTTCCTCATTAAATGAAACTTTCAAATGACATGGGACAGTTTGCAAAATGAATTCAGCTTTGGTTCAATTACTTCACAAATGTGGGATAAGACACCATAAAGTAAAACATGTACAATATGCTATACAACTCATTAATAGAATAATTTTGCAGCCAATCAACATGTCTCCCATTTGTCCTTCTCCATATAAATTCTAAACCCAGCCCCATACATGGCAAGTAGAAAATAAACCTAAAATAAGAACCCTACTTTTTTCATTCTTGCCTGAAAAAAATATATATTCCCAGATGGATAAATGCTACCAAAGTTAAAACATTATTAGCAAGTTATACTGGCAGAAAATCTGGCAAACAAATATAAAGACACAAGCACACTGTTGCTCAGGACATATTTTAACAGTTTGCGAGGCAGATTATCTGACCATCACATACTCACAACAGTCATGATGCAGTGTTTCACCAAGTAGAGTATATTTTGAAAGTACTGAAAGGAAAAATTCAGCACGTACAAAACACCTAGCATGTTACTGTTTATGGTTTAACTTTGTTTTCTATTACTATTAACAATGTATTTAATTAATTTTCTTTTTTGGTAAGTGAAAGTAAGTGAATGTACTTCTAAACTCAAGTGACAGACAATTATTAAAAGATGCAGGTTTTAAACTGAGTTGCAAAAATAATTCTAAAGTTATAAAAGTAAAAGTTCTAAGATTTTCAGAACGTGTGCAATTCAAGTATTCAGATCCCTAATACAGAAGTACTGGCAGATGTGCAATAGTTATCATGAAATGCAGCTTTTCAAAAGTATACCATTAAAACATATATGCAATCAAAACAGTATATTTCCTCACCCATCTACAAATTCTGAGTCCTTGGAGATCAATTCTCAGATGATGATGCTGAATTCTAAAATTTCTGTAAGTATGGAATCATCGCCTTCTAAGCGGCTGTCTCAGAATTTTTCAATGTGCCTTAATTTGCAGCTGGGAATGGGGACAACTCCATCAACTATGGATTTTTTTTTTTAATGGATAACTTCTCAAAGGAAAACCTGTGAAGGATTTGCTAGTGGGCATGCTGCTGTAAGCATCCAACAGGAGGTAAAATAACACTATCTTTAGAATACCAAACATTAGAAACGAAGGCTAAAGAACTTGTAAGAAGAAAGGATCAACTTATAAAGAATGATTTTGGGGGAAAAGTGTGAACAGAAGGGGCCAAAAAAAAAAGGAAAGATCAAAATTCAAAGTTTATAATTTAGACTGCTACTTTAAAACTCAGGGTGACAAAACTCAGACAAACCAAATTATGAAAATCTGACTGTTTAAAAGGACAAAATAATCTAAAAGTACGTTTATATCCAAAATTTAAGCACCCAAAAATTCTGAATCAACAGAGAAGTGTCACAATTCTGGCATTACATAAAAATGAACTCCTACAAATTTCCCAAAGCATTAGGGTTAATCACATGGCCTTGCCATAGTGAGCTACAAGAAACGATGACACCACCGAGTCAGAGTATTACAGGCAGTCATGGTAAAGAACATATTACCCACTACAAGGTGTTTGCACTGAGTGCTGAATTCAGCAAGAATGTCAGAGCCACAAAACAGGCTGAGTAATGCTACATCACACCCCTGTAGTTTGACACTCCACACCAACATGTGGCGGCAGTACTACAGCCACACTGAGATGTAGTGGCAATACTACATCCACAATGACATGTGGTGGTAATACTACAGTTTTATATAGAGCACACAACACTACAGCACTGCTGCAGCTGGTTCTCTGCACACTAGCAGCTACAGCTGCATTTTCACAGGCCAAAGTTATTGCAATATGTAGTAAGTGTTACTCAGCCCTGTGCATGCTACTTTGCTTGCACAGTCCCTGCCTAATATAAGAGCTTTGCCCAAATGCCAACACGCAATGGCAGGGGTTGACTGAGGGAGGCTTGTGTTAAATCACCTAGTAGCAGAGCAAAATGTGCCAAACTCACACATTAATTACACATGGGGCTGTGTTTGGAGACCACTTTCTGAATTGCTAGCTGTAAGTTAGCATTACTGCTACAGCTCACAGATAGCCCTTGCCTAGCACCAATGCACACTTTGGGAAACTGATCCAGATTTGCATTTCTATTAAGTTTCATTAAATGTTTACATCATATTCAACAGGAACATTATTTGTAGGCTTTTAGTAATCACTGACCACAATCTTCACTAGTAATCACTGCCCACTGACCACAGTCTTCACTAGTAATCACAATGGCATCTACAGTTGGAAAGGGATGCCAGACATAAGGTTCTTTTATTTTCTCTTCGTCCTGGGGCCTACTTCTTCCATCCCCCGGTGGCAAATTGTTTAGAAGTCCCATAATGCAATTTCAGTGCTTACTACAGAATGTTAATGCTCTGCTTAGTGATTGCTCATTGCCACCCTTGTGTAGCAGCTGGGCACAAGCATCAGATTTGCAAGAGACCTAAAAAAGAAGTTATGTACTCACCATAACGTTCCATGTGAGTTGTTCATCATGCCTTCATTCTTACTGATGGGTTTGGAGCCGATCCTCGGCTCTGACTCCGCCAAATGCTAAAGCTCAAGGTCTTCAAACAGACTGTGGCCTACTCCCTATCCCATGATGCAATAGTGCTTCCCTCAGATCTTGTTTGCCCAATCATACTGATAACTAAAGCATACAGGCATTGAAATAAGAATACCAAAGATAAGGACAAAGTATCACTAAGACTGGTTTGAACTTCCTGGCCCTTAAGACTTTAAAGGTAGGGGGTTGGTGGGTGGGACGTAAGAATGAAGGTGAGATGAACAACTTACATGGAACATTAAGGTGAGTACATAATTTCTTTATGTGAAGTTGTTCCATCTCGCCTTCATTCTCACTCATGGGTCAGCGTCCCAAGAACCATCTCCTTGGGTGGCTCATGGAAGTATATTCCTCAGAACCATAGAACCAAAGGAGGTCCTGTCTCTGGAGGTCTTATCCAATCTGTAATGAGTGATAGAAGTATGAAGTGAGGACCATGTGGCTGCTGCACAAATGGTATCTATAGGCAGCCGTGCCAGAAAGGCTGAAGATGTGGAAACTGCCCTGGTTGAGTGAGCTTAACTTTATGATTTAATGTCAATTGCGTAGAGTTGCATGTGAAAGAAATACAATCTGACAACCATTTTGACAAAGTGTTTTTTTACCACTGGAGTACCCTTTGAATCTGAAAAGGAGACAAAAAGTTGAACAGACTTTCTGAAGTCCTTAGTCCTGTCTAAATAGAATTGAAGTTGCCTATAGACAGAGTTTATGCAACATGTGTTCCATTTTGTTTGTATATTTGGGAAAAAAACACAGGTAATTCTATAGTCTGGTTGAGATTTGTTTCACAACAAACCTTAGGTTAGAATGAAGGATTTGTTCTCAGTGTTACACTGTCATCATGAAAAATCAAGCATGGGATTTGATGGACAAGGCATGTAGTTCCGAAATTCTTCGAGTGGAAGTAATAGCTACTAGGAAAATTGTCTTCCATGATAGGTATTTCAAATCGTAGGATGATGCAGGTTCAAAGAGGGGTAAAATGATCCATAAGAGCACAAAATTGAGATTCCATGGAGTAGATGGGGTTCTAATAGGTGGCCTCAAGTGAATAGTACCCTTAAGAAATGCTTTAGAAAGTCTATGTGACATGATGGTAGCCTGTTGATCACCAATATGAAAATTAGAGATTGCTGCCAATTGAAGTCTAAGGGTTGCTGCAGCTGCTCCTTCATGAAACAGTTTAGTCAAAAACTCTAGAATGGAAAAAACTGAAGCCATATATGGGTCAACATTATTATTTGACGCCCATATGGAAAATCTTTTCCACTTGCTAAGGTATAATTTCCTAGCAGAATATTTTTGAGAAGAAATTAGGATGTTCTGTGCTGCAGGTGATAAATTGTGGAACCTGGCTATCCGTGGAACCGGAGCAGCCAAGCGGTCAATTTTAGGGTATTAATTGCAGGACGAAGAGGCCTGATGAATGCATCAGAAGATCTGGAAATGGGTCCAGAATCCATGGTTGTTCCATTAGATGAGGCTGCAGAAAGGGGAACCAAATTTGATGAGGCCAGTAAGGGGCTATTAAAATAATGGTCCTTCCCAGAGTGCTGGCTTTCTGTAGGAATTTGGGTATTAGAGGAAAAGGGGGAAATGCATAAAGAAGTCCTTGGGGCCAACTGTGTACAATTCCATCCCTTGGGGCATCTCCCAAGTTGGGGATCAGGGCAAAGTATTTACTGCATTTGGTTGGTGGGGGTTGCAAAGAGGTCACAGCAAGGCTGGCCCCATCTGCAGAATACCCTTTCCGCTACTTCTTCTTTCAGGGACCACTTGTGAGGAGACAGTATTGCTCTGCTCAACATGTTCGCTACCACAATGGACCTCTCCAGAATGTGCATTGCTATCAGAAAGTGCCGGGTGGATATTGCCCACTGCCATACTCTCAAGGCCTCTCGACATAAGGGGTATGATCTGGTTCCTCCCTGTTTATGTACCAGACCACTGACATGTTGTCTGTCTGTATTGCAACAGTCCCCAGAGGTAGAAAGTTTTGAAAGGAAGTACCACTCTCATCTCTAGGAAATTGATATGCACATGAGCCTCGTGATTCTCCCATGTGCCTTGGGCTGTCCTCCCCTGAAAATGCCCTTCCCCCCACCTGATCAGGGAGGAGTCTGTGGTCACAGTAGCAACCGGGGTTGGAAGAACAAAGACATCCTATTGTCACTTGAGGAGAGGTCAGCCATCAAAGAAGATCCCTCTTCCATGACTTTGTTATTATAAAGTGGTGAGACATTGGAAGTTCCTGATAAGACCATTGTGTGAAAACCAGCCATTGCAGTATCTGCATGTGCATTCAGCCTAATGGAATGGTAATGATGGCTGCAGCCAGGGTCCCTAGTAATTTGAGTACTACTGAAATTGGGGCTGTTTGGGAATGAGGTCCAGAACTTGTTGTCGAAGGCTCACCACTCTTTCCATTGGAAGTTTTATGGTCATGGAAACTGTCAAGATCTGCTCCTATAAAGACGGTACATCTGGATGGCTGTAAAGCAGATTTGTCCCAGTTTATAGTAATCCCCAATCGACTGCAAAGACCTAAGGTTGTCTTCCTTTGCTTGTATGAGTTGATGCTTAGTGGTGGCGGTGAGGAGCCAGTCATCTAAATATGGAAACACCTGGAATCTTAACCATCTCAGGTGAGCTGTGACTACTGCCATGCATTTAGTGAATACTCTGGGGGCTGTAGTGAGACCAAATGGCAGAGCTCGAAACTGAAAGTGACTGGCTCCCAGCTGAAAGTGCAGATGATCCCTGGATGGTCTGGCCATCTTTACATGGTAGTATGCATCCTGGAGATCTATTAAGCACATCCAATCATCTTTTTCTAGAAAAGGAAGTATAGACTGTAGCGTGACCATCCAAAACTTTTTTTTGACAGATTTGTTCAATCTGCAGAGATCCAAAATTGGCCTTCCGTCCACTGTTTTCTTTGGAACTAAAAAGAGCCTTGAGTAAGTTCCAGATCCTCTCTGATTTGCTGGGACTGGTTGGATAACTTTTTTTCTAGAAACCTGGTAATCTCTATGATTGCCTGTTCCCTGTGGTTGGGTGGAACATCAGGGATTTTTTTTCACAGGGGGTGGAGGGGTAGTAAAAGGAATGGTGTATCCTTTGGACATTATGCTTTGTGC
Organism: Protopterus annectens; assembly: GCF_019279795.1. Classification (NCBI taxonomy): domain Eukaryota; kingdom Metazoa; phylum Chordata; order Ceratodontiformes; family Protopteridae; genus Protopterus; species Protopterus annectens. The sequence goes on along the minus strand of NC_056749.1, from coordinate 139,527,054 downwards.
CAAATGATCTTTTGTGATTTTTATCCAGGTGTCTGGGTACAAAGATAAGCCTCCCCCAATGGCCTCCTTTCAGGAGCGCTGGTAGGGCTTTCCAAAGAAAGTACAGTTGTGTACACTTACCATAAATGTAGACGTTCGAGTGTATTCACTGTTGCAGTCATCACACTTGAGTTATCTGCCTGCAGGTAGCCCTCAGTTGGCCCGAATACCAGAGTCTTGGGATTTCTGTGTCAGATGCTGTCGCTTCTTCCATTGCATCCGGTCCTCAGGGGTATAAAACAGGCAACCAACACTACTACATCAGTTTTTCTTGCCCCAGATGTCAGGAGCCCCCCAAATAGGAATCTAGTATATGGTGTTAACCACCACCAGTAAAAAGTAAATACTACTACCATAAAAAAATGGCCATACAGAGGATAGATAAAAAGGATAGAGAAAAACAGGGGGATGGAGGGAAACCAGGACTGCAACAGTGAATACACTCGAACATCTACATTTACGGTAAGTGTATACTACTGTACTACGTTCTTCGTGTTTCACTGTTGCAGTCATCACACTTGGGTTGATTCCCAAAGCTGAGAAAAGGTGGAGGCATTCAAGAGGAGTTAGGGCTGGATAGCAGGCCTTATAAGACTGCTGTAGCAAATCCAGCTCTGGATTTAGAAAAAAATAGGTAAGTGGTAATGCTAGGTGAAGGTGTGTACAGAACTCCAGGTTGCAGCTTCCAGAATGTCCCTGGTAGGGACCCCTGAGAAATGTTGTAGAGGTGGAAGTGGCCCTAGTGGAATGTGTTCTGATCCCCTGTGGGGTAGGTTTTCCATAGTGCTTGTAGCAGAAACTGATGCAGTGAGCTACCCATTTGGAAATGGTTTGCTTTGAAATGGCCTTGCCCTCTGCCCTTGTAGCAAAGCTGACTAGCAGTTGGTCAGATTTTCTGAAAGGTTTAGCCCCATCAAGGTAGACCCCCTGAGCTGTCTGTGCACGTCCAAGGAGTGCAGGATCCTCTTCCCCTTTATTTTGAGGATTAGGGAAGAAGGTTGGCAAATGGATGGCTTGGTTTAGAGCCACACTGGAGGCCACCTTAGGCATAAAGGATGGGTTAGATCTGAGGGAAACCCTGTCAGCATGGAAATTAATGATGGGTTCCACAGCCATTAGTGCCTGTAACTCAGGCGCTCTTTTAGCTGAGGTTATAGCTAAAAGCAAGGCTGTTTTCCAAGAAAGGAATTTCAACTCCGCTGAAGCTGCAGGTACAAAAGGGGGAAGCGTGAGCTTTTCCAGTACAAAGTTAAGGTCCCAGACCAGGGTGGGAGCTCTCCTAGGGAGCCTTAAGTTGTTAGCCCCTCTCAGAAACTGTTTGATGAGTGGGTGAGAGAATAGAGGTGGGCTCAGTATTATAATGAGCTGAGATGGCAGAGGCATGAACCTTAATGGAGGAGGATAGGCCTCAGTGGAGTGGCTCTGCTAGGTAATCAAAGATTTGAGGTAAGGAGGGCACAGCTGTGTCCTTTCCTTGAGACCGACTCCAAGAGCAACATCTTTTTCACTTTTCAGCTTAGGATTAGGATCACATAGGTTTTCTTAGTACTAGGCCTTCTGGCTTCCAGGATGACATTCAGCACCTGCTTGGTGAGGGTTGCTGGTGGAGTATTCAGGGGATAAACCAGGCTGCAAGGTTTAGGGTTTGCAGCTGTGGATGCAAAATCTGTCCCTCCTGCTGAGACAGCAGGGAAGGAGTCTGATAAAGGTGCCAAGGTGGCACTGTTGTCAGACTGTGTAAGAGTGGGTACCCAGTGCTGGTGTGGCCAATCTGGGGCAATAAAAATTGCTCTTGGGCTGTCCTGTCTGATCTTGAGTAGTACCTATGAGAGGAGGGGCAGACAGGGAAAGGCATAAATTGACAGGCTTTCCCATTTGAAGGATAAGATATCCACATTTCAGGCCCTACTGTGAGGGTTCCTGGTGTAAAATTTGCTCAACTGGTGGTTCTCGGGGGGGGGGAGGCAAAGAGGTCCACCTCCAGAATCCCCCACCTCTGGATTAGAAGGTTGAAGGTGTTGGGCTACAATTTCCACTCATGTGGGTCCAGGAGATTTCTGCTTAAGTGGTCTGCCAGTGAATTCTGTTTGCCAGGCAGGAACTGAGCTTGCAGATGCACTTGGTTGCTCAAGGCTCTGTTCCACAGGGCCATGGCTAACCTGCAGAGTGGGTAAGAATGGGTTTCCCCCTGTTTATGTACCACATAACTGTGGTGTTGTCTGTTTTTATCAGTAGCTGTCCTGTAAGGATTAGGTATTTGAAGGCTGTCAAAGCATACTGTACAGCTAGCATCTCTTTTTGATTGATGTGCAGGAGAATATGGCCTGGGGTCCACTTTCCCTGAATGCATTTGCCTGCCAAGTGAGCCCCCCATGCATAGTCTGATGCATCTGTAGTCAGGGTTTGGGTGGCAAGGGATTAAATGAAAGGCAGTCCCGTGTTGTGGTTGCATGCTTCTGCCCACCAAAGGAACTCTGCCCTTAAACAAGGAATGATCGGAACGACTGTTTCCAGGTCCTGAAAATGTCGACACCAAAGTACCATTGAAGTTGCCTCATATGCAGTCTTGCATATGGAATTAGCAATGCATGAGGCCATGAACCCTAGGGCTAGCAGTATTTTCCTTGCAGATAGCTGGGTTTTGGTGGTCATGTGTTTGAAGTAGTTGTTCAAATAGATCTGTTTTTCTGGAGTGAGAAAGGTCATCTGGGAAGTTGTGTTCAAGCTTGCTCCCAGAATACAATTTTTTTGACTGGGCACCAGTTGTGATTTCTTTTCATTGATGGTGTATCCCAATGAATATAGGAGTTTCTTTACAAATGCCAGATGTGGAAGTAGTAATTCCTGACTGTCCGCCTGAATCAGGCATTCGTCCAAGTATGGGAAAATTTGGATATTTCTCTGCCTGCAGTATGCAATGGCTGGAGCCAGGCACTTTGTGAATGCTCTGGGCACAGTATATAAGCCAAAGGGAAGTGCAGAGAACTGATAGTGCATAGAGCCTGAAGTGGAGATATCTCCTGCAAGACTCCCTTATGGGGATGTGCAGATGGGCTTCTTTTAAGTCTAGGGTGACTAGCCAGGCATCCTTGGCTAGCATAGGGAGAAACTATTGCAGGGTTAGCATTCTGATTTCTGGGACCACCAGAATGGTGTTGAGAATTGATAGTTCCAGGACTGGGTGCCAAGGGCCCTCTTTTTGGGGCACCAGGAACAGTCTGGAGTAGAAACTCTGTCCCCTTTGTTCTACTGGAACAGGTTGGAGGGCCCTGATATTGAGCAGGGAATGTACTTGCTTTTGAGCCTCTGCCCATTGGTTTGGAGGAAGGTCTGGAAACCCACTTGGGGTTGGCAGGGAATGGAAGTAGAATCTGTACCCCTGGGATACAATGTTTAGAACCCATCGGTCCTGAGTAATGGACATCCAGTTTTTGGCATGAAGGGCAAGTTTTCCTCCTAGGGGCACAAGTAGATGGACAGGGATGGGAAGGATATTTGACAAGTCATTGTGAACTTTTACCATAAGGAGGTGGCTTGCCACTCCCTGTTTGTGAGATGGGAGCACTCCATTGTTTAGATCTCTGCATACCCTGAGACTGTAGCCTTGGTGGTCTGATTCCCCTGGGTTTGGACTGTGAAGGCCTGGAAGGGGCTGGAAAGGACCAGTTTTTTGTAGGCCAATGCCTACTGAATCTAGGTGGCTGCACTTGTAAGAATTCTTTAACAGTTTGCATAGATTTAGCTTTTTCTTCCATATTTTTAAGGAACCTTATAGGTTCATAGGTTAGTACTAAGCTAACTGCTCTTGCGAGCCATTTTAATCCTAGCCAATTATCCCTTGTGAGACTCAAACCCTGCACCTTGTGTTTGTGAGGCAAACACCTTAAGCATTTGGCCACCCTCTGCTTTGGTGTCAAACAAATGGTCCTGATTTAAAGGAGCGTCTAGTAATTTTGATTTGACATGGTCTGGCAAGGTTTGTTCTTTCAGCAGCCAGGAATGCTTTCTCAGTGCAGATCCAGTGACTGTGCCCTGCAAGATGCTTCTAGGGCATCAAAGCTACACTGCAAAGTATGCTTACTAACTTGGTTTGCAGAATGCATTAACTCTTGTAAATCTTTATTTTCAGCACAATCTGGAAGTAACACCAATTTTTGTTTAATTTCTTCCATAATATGTTGCTGGTACTTCAACATATGAAACTGGCAATTCAATGCCCTGATGGCAAGAGTTTATGAGGTATATACCTTCTTACCCCATCTGTCTAAAGCTCTGGAATCCCTGTCTGAAGGAGTAGGGTTTTTGGCTGTAGCAGCCTTAATACCTTTAGGCCCCTGGGAAATGGTTTCTGGATCCACAGTAGAATTCTTAAAGAGAAATCTGTGAGAATCAGGTACTCTGTAGTACCCATCAGGTTTTCTAGGGGCCAGTGATAAAGTGTATGGAGTAAGACTGGATTCCATAAAGACATCATCTACAACATCTAGGACAGGGGGGTATAGCTAGGGGCCTGAGCTGAGGCAATTCTAAAAATGTTCTGAGTCTCTTTTTGGACTGAGGATAATCCTGGCATTCCCAATGGAAATGCTCTCTTAAAGTATGCAAGGTTTCGCTAAAAGAAAAATCCTCTGGAGGGGGGGCAGAGGGAATGGATTCCTCTGCATCTGAATCCTCAGAGGTAGATAAGGGTATGTCCTGGTAATCAGAAGGGCCAGAGTCATCGGAGTCCTGGTCTGTAGAATCAGAAAGAAACAATTCTTAGTCTCTTAGCTGGGGAAGGCTGGCTTCCCCTAATTAGGGTGATAAGGTCTTCAGCCATTCTAGCATTTGTTTTTGAGGCATGGGAGCTTGAGCATGCACTTTGGTCATTGGTTTTCTATGCATAGTGCATACTCTGGGCCTGAGAAACTCTGTAATTTTAGCTAAAAAAGTTGTTGGTTTAATGCGAATATTGGTAGGTCGGAATACACCCTCAGAAGCCGGTGCCTGCACAGTGGCTCTGGACCCATCCAAGGTAGAGACATCAGCAGGGTTCCATAGTCGAAGAAGCATCTTGCAGCATACTGGACTCCGAATGGGGCTCAGAGGAGGCCTGTGAATCTGTAGAAGCGGGCATCAGGGGCTGCAAAGGCACCTCACTGAGTGCCGGCAGACTGGCGACTAGCCTAATGGAAGACTCATCGGCAATTTTTGACTATGTGGTCTGTCTCTGTCTTCATCTATGTGCTTTTTCAGAAATTCGGTAGTCGGATGGTTTACCAAAGCCATTTCAGAATACGGAGAACGAGAGCGAAAGAATTTAGTGACAACACTATCCCAACAATGAATGGTTCGGGCATTAAACAAGGCACAAAACCAAGAGCAAGGGACGTTGTGGTCTGGGCCTAAAAAGGTGACGCAGTAAGAATGAAAATCTCTGTGAGGTATTTACTTTCCACAGGCAAGACAAATATTAACTTTTTCTGACATTGGTTAGAGCAAGAAAAAAGAATCCCCCAATGGGGTACTTCGCTTTAGAAGACTTCAGGTTTGAAACTTGAAAAATGTTAATTTCAGGTAGCGGCCAACCTGCACTTGCAAACTGCTTCTGCTTCGGGCTCCTTCGCAACAAAAAAGACTGATGTAATGGTATCAGCTGCCTGCTTTATACCCCTGACGACCTGACATCATGGAAGAAGTGACAGCATCCGACGCAGATATCCCAAGACTCTGGTATTCAGGCCGACTGAGGGCTACCTGCAGGCAGATAACCAAAGTGTGATGACTGCAACAGTGAAACACGAAGAACATCTGATCCCAGTCACCCTGACTTTGCGGGCCCCCTCTACCACGTGGATGGCGTCTCCCATTATTGCCCCCTCCTCTGCCTCTTGAGGGGGTTTCACCATGTGTGTCAAAGAAAGCTCATTGGGCTTTGTGAAAACCACATTTTCCCACTCTTCCGACCTTTAGGAAAAGGTCTGGTAGGGGTGGAAAAACAAACTCCTACAGCAGACAGAGTATTTCCATCTTGCTTGCACCTGGTAAGCGTGTCCTTCACTTGCGGTCCAAAAAGTGATGAACCATCAAAGGGGGTGTTAACAAAGGATGACTTGTAGGGCTCCGGAAAAGAACATAAGTGCATCCAGGAGTGTCTTCTAATAGCAATTCCTGTACCCGCTGCCCTACACGTTCCATTAGCTACATATGAAATCAGACACATGGAAGAGTTAAGAGATAAGGGAATTTAGGGTAGCAATCTGGAAGGTTACCTTGTCTGAAACCCCCACAGCTACAGCACCCTGCCGAGTTATCTCCCAACTCCTTAAGGAGACCTCTGTGTAGTCTGATAAAATGTGTGAGACAGTTCAGGGATCGAAGAGTAAAGGCCACTGAACTAAACATGCACTTTCTGTATCTGTCCATGATCCTAGAATCTCTATTAGGAGGATGAACAGATGTGGAGGTCTCCGATAACTTTTTTTTGGTGGCTGCTGCCACCACCAAAGCATCAATGGGCACTCCTTTGGTAAGGAAAGCCTTTTCCTGAAGTGACGTTATAAATTTATTAGGCCTCCAAGGGACTGGTTCTATAGTACCTGGGGACTCTTACGCCTTTCAAGAGAGAAGGTCCATTAACTCATCAAAAGGTGGAGTCACCCAAGAGGTGGAGGGTTGAGACCCGAAACCCTTCAAGAGTACTGGTAAACAAAACGAGAAAAGCACCAAACTCACAAATACTCAAAAGGTGTCTGGTGCACAGAAAAAGAAGTTGCAACTAGTAATTAGTTACTATGGATTGTCATATTTTAAGTGTAAAGCTTCTTGATATGTAAAAGTGGTTTTAAATGCTGGAAGTTCAGCTTACATTTAGCACTTTTGAGTGCATTAAGGTGATTGACGTATTTTTAATTTTCATATACGAATGTTAATGGGCAGGGTTTGTTGATGGTTGCATTTACTCAATTAATAATGTATTAGCTCCTTAAGGATAGGGCTTTTTAGATCATGTGATGCCTTGGATTAGTATTTTAATGTACTAGTTTTAAATGGTATTGTTTGTCTGAGGAAGTTCGGATGAAAAGTGAGTGTTATTAAAACAAGCAGCTTAACGTTTACTAGTTGCAGCTTCCTTTTCTGTGCAATGGACACCTTTAAGTGTGTTTGCAAGCTTTCAGGAGTACTGACTTATCAGTTGGGTTAAGGGGATTCTAGCCACCCCTCTGTTTTAGCATTTCTAAGATATCACCAAAGAGATATCTTCAAAGGGGGACTGTGGGGACCCTTCTGACTCATCTTTGTCAGTATCTGACATGATGGATTCCTGTGGGGAATCCAGATGCTTCCTCCTGCAAATTCTCTTCCTGGGAACCTCCTCAGAGGGGGCTTCTGGGGTGGTCCCGGAAGAACAGGGCTCACCCAATGGGGGGAACCTGAGACTCCAGGTCTCTACGCTTTTAAGGGATCAGTGAAGCAGAGGCAGACACAGGAACTTTAGGGGAGGAGATTGCTGGTACCGATGATGTGGGTGCCCAAGGGGACAACACTCTCCTTATAGCATCGAAAGCCACATGGCTCTGATCTGAAGAGACACCTGGATCCACAAAAACAGGCAGTCTCTGCAGAGTCGAAGTCATGGGCTCCAAGCCAGAGGTAGGTGCCGAGCTCACCCAAGGTGAGGCCTCAAGAGGCAGAGTTGGCACCAAAAGATCGGTATGACTATCCTCTCCAGACCCAACTGGTGAGTGTCATCTCCTAGACTCTAAGGTAGGTACCAAAGAGGTCAGAATAGTCGGGACCAAAAGCCTCAGGGGTGTCGGCTCTGGCAGCTCCACAATCATCGGTTTCTAATACTCCGGCTCCGAAACTTCAGATCAAATCGGAGGAACTGAAGTAATGGGTTGGGTTTAAGTCAGTTCCGAAGCTCTAGGGGTCGAACCCGACAAAATTTTTTCTAGCACCTGTGACTGCAAAATTCTCTGCACCACTCAATTCACATCCTTATCTGATAGTCTTGAAAACCAGGAAGCAATAGATGAGATCCTCTGACTGCAAAATCTGAGATTTTAAAGTAGGAGATACCGGCTTCAATGCTGGGGACCGGCTCCTACTGACAACTACCTCCGGCTCCGTAGGCTTAGGAGCCGAGGTGGCAGTCTTGCTAGATTTAGAAGTCGATGAGCCCTTTTTCTGCTCCGACTCCAAAGACGAACTGGTAGATAAGGGTTTCGAAGACTTAGTGGGTTTGTCCTTTTCTAAGGCTTCTTGAAAGGAAGACTTCAATAGGCCTCTTGCCATTAGTTTACTCTTGCGTTCATGAAAAACGCGAGAGCTAAAAGAGTGACAGATGGCACAATTTTCCTGAAGGTGAAGCTCACCTAAACAATAAACATAGTTTATGTGCCCATCTGTGATAGACATCTTCTGTCCACATTTCAGACATTTCTTGAAAACCAGATTTAGCCTTTTCAGACATGGTAAATCACTACTATCAGCAGTAACAGCCCCAAAGAAGAACATTTTAGAGCTCTACAATCAAATATAAATGTATAACACCACAGCACACAGTCTATAATAACAGCAATATATAGCAAAAAATAGCCCCAATAAAAGAGGGTCTAAGACTAAACTACAATAACGGCTACAGTAACTAGGAAACACACAAAGCTATTCAAAAACAACAAATATACAACCCTAACAAAACCACAGTGCTGAATAAAATACAAGTTCAACTAACAGTATAAATAAAATTACTTATGCCCCAATAAAAAAACGGGCTTACTGGTTAAAGTAGAAAGGATAGGGAGCAAAGTTATTCTAATAACCTAGCCTCAAGACATATAAATAGGCCTAGAAATAAACGGCCTCAAAAAACAGAAAAATGCACTCTAAACTAATTATAACTACCAAAACGATAAAGCGTCAAGTACCCAAGTCTAATCTAATAACGAACACCAAGAAAAAATGTTTATATTTAGACAAATATCAAAATGTTTTCACAATACTGGCCAGAGCTGTTCGACGAACACCCAATCTGTTACAGTGGCAAACGAGATCGGTGGGAAGCACTACTGATCAAGGGATAGGGAGTAGGCCATGAGCCGTTTGAAGACCTCGAGCTTTAGCATCTGGCCGAGATGGAGCCGAAGATTGGCTACAAACCCATCAGTGAGAATGAAGGCGAGATATGACAACTTCACATCTGTTGTTACTCCTGCAGGATGGGTAAGACGACATCACTGCCCAATGCCACCCCCCCCCCCCAAACATCCTGCTTTCTAATAGCCCCAAAGAAGAAAATTTTAGAGCTCTACAATCAAATATAAATGTATAACACCACAGCACACAGTCTATAATAGATAATATAATAGGGGTCTCCCTCTGCAGTACGGTGATAGTGGTACATGCACAGTACGAACTTCTTTTTACACTGCTTACACATCTATGTTGTTGTGTCTTTCAGCTTTTCCGGTTAGGGGTCGCCACAGCGGAACTCCGGTCCGCTAATGATTGGCAGTAGATTTTTTACGAACACCGAGGTGCCAGCTCGATGTTCAACCTTCAACGAAGGCACGCCTATTACGCATGTCTTTCGAACACCTGTATAACCATGTAAAATCATAATGGGTTCTTCTGCCTGCAAATAACCAAGAGAAATGTGTCATAATGGACAGCTTCTGTTCAACGCATTTCATTTAGTTACCGGAAACCTTACTCTAAATAGCAGTTTTAAACTACAGGACACTCTTTTTAACTCCAAATAGTGAAAATCAAATGTAAATTCAGGGAGCACTGCATATCAAACCAAGGTTCTGCAATCTGCTGTGTAATAATACAAAGTGTGATTAGAAAGCCTTTGGCTCCATCTGCTGGAATAATGTATTTTTTTTTTTTTTTTTTATATAAAGTAGCATTTATTTTAAATTTCTTTTTAATAAGTTTGCAAACATGTATAAAACAAGGTAAATAAGTAAGCCTAAGTTAAAATGTACTAAGACATGATACAAAAGCAAGCAATGCTGAAATGTAAAATTGTTAAATATAATAATAAAATTTCTTGCTTGCAGGTCGTAACCTGGCATTTGATTATAACATTAAACAAAAAATCAAGAGAAACTAAATAAGAAGGGCACTATGTTCTCTCTAAAGGCCGCAGGCATAACCCAGACAGCCTATTTCATTTTCGGGTTGACCTAATACTAGAGAAAAATAAAAGGTTTCCAATTAAAAAAAAAACTTACAAAAAACACATTTATCAAAGAAAACTTACTTCTAATGACTCTACCATATACTGCCTTTAAGGATTCAAGTTCTTTCTTCACCTTAACATGTTAATAGCACTCTGTTCATTTTTAAAAGTATAAGGTAAATTCTTCAGCTGAGAAGTAAGCTACTTCTGTTGTAACTCCAGATTAACATAAAAAAATGCAAATACAGGTTTCTTAGTAAAACAGAGAACTAAAACACAGAGATCGGGCAGGACAAAGAATCAAACGTAGTAAAGAACGGGATCAACCAAAATACTAAACTTAAATTAGAAAGCAAAATCATACACTAAAATGCCTCAGAGTAAAATACTTAAGGATTGCTATTAAAGGAAGAGCTGGATCACTGTCAATGGGGCCCTAGTGAGGGTAATGGATCAGGGCCCCCGCAAACACGCACAGCCATTCAAGTCTACCATTACTTGGCAATTACAGATATTTGGATTTAATTTACAGCTTTTATTTCAAAGTTTACAGCACAAACACTGCTAAACAAAACAATGCAGTCTCAAAATGAAAACGGACTTCACATTAACAGTAAACTTCTCTGCAGCTGAAGCTCACCTTCATTGAAATGGCATTGAAACCCACATTCAAAGAAAATGCATCTGGCCTTAGGGCTGTTTTCAAACCACAGGCCCCTTGTACACATTTTTTGGACCATGCATGCTTTCTTTGATACACCTTCCTGATTGCATTAAATTATATTCCTTGGACATGCAACACTTGTTAGTGTTTTAAATCTGAAATTTTGAACATGTTTTCAGTATGCAATGAAACAAAATGTATGAGCTGATAATGACAGTCCATTTCAGAATATTTCAACCATAAATGGCCACTCCATCTTCTGTTATTAAAATCTAGCAATACCAGACAATATGCACAATCTCTGCAGAAGTAAAAGTCATCTGAATAACTGCACATTAGAGAGATCTGCAACTAATGAGGAGGCTGCTGCTAGCAAACAACTTTAAATTTCAGTGTTTTATCTACAAATTTAGTGCCTGCTGCCCTTGAAGTATAAATTGCCAATGTTGCAAAACAAAAAAAAACTGTGAGCTTGTTATACTGCAATAGAGAATGGATGGTAAACCAACAACAGAGTCATAATTACAAGGCATCTCATCCAAAGGAACATCAGGACTGCAGCACCCCACCCCCTTAAAGTACACCACAACATCAGCAATCCAACTAAATGGTTGTTGTTTGTCTTTCGGCTTTTCCCGGTTAGGGGTCGCCACAGCGGAACTCCGGTCTGCTGATTGGCAGATTTTTTTTTTTTTTTTTTTATGGTGTCGAGTTGCCAGCCCGACGCCCAACCTTCAACGAAGGCACGCCCATTCAACGCATGTCTTTCGAACGCCCACTCGACTGCGGGGAGGACATGCAGACTCCACACAGAAGGCACTCCCAACTCAAGCAGAGAATTGAACGGGAGAACCTCTTGCTATGAGGCAACAACGCTACCGCTGCACCACCACGGCTATAGCAATCCAACTACATGGTGTGGGAGTAAAACCCACAGCCTTCTGCATCAAAAGTACACTACCTATTGTGCTACTAATGCTGCTTTCAAATTCACAAACACGGATGACCATTTGCTAAACAAAACACTGCACTCTGAAAACAGACTTAGCATGAGCAGCAGTAGACTTCTTATCCCTTGAAACTCAATTCCTTGAAAATGCACTAAAACTCAGTCTGGTGGTCGGTGTACAGGATTCAGGCTCTTCTCTCCTGTAACAAAAGTACAGGGCTTGAGCCAGAGTAAATTAACCTGCCAGCCATCCCACTGCACACACACACGCAAGCTGCAGAAGCAAAGCATCTTACAATTCATGTTTTATTACAACAGTTCATGCTAAAAAGCAGGCAGCAGAAATGGCCATGTGTTTAAACTCCATGCACAGACACAGAGTAGAAACAATCGACAACAGGTGTGTGCTTTGTGCATCAACACAAGCGACAGCAGGTGTCTGAGAACATACGATAACATGTAAATCTGCACTGCATGCAGAGGGCATTCTTAAAGATGAATTACCATAAAGACGACGTATTTTTTTTTTTTATTTATTAAAAGTAAATGTTGTGGCAGCTCCCCCGAGCCAGCTGGCCCTAGGCAACTGCCTAGGTTGCCTAGTGCTGGATATGGCTCTGATTAAAAGCAGGTCACATTAAGAAAGGTAGAATCTACTAGAATATGAATACATGTATTTCAGTGAAGCCATTCACAATATTTTGCTATGCACAGTCCAACAGTTAACAATATATTGTTCTTTTCATTAACAATAATGTTATGCAAATTCTCTCCCAACAAAGCAATTTAACATATCTGCAGATATTGAAATAAAAGTCATGATATAATCCCTGCTCAACGGCTAAACTATTAGTTTGAACCTCATTTACATTACGTGTTGTACAGAGTTGTTTCCTAAATGTTTTTATAAACATTTCAATTTACACAATGTTATATTTCTCTCTCTCTTTCATTTGAACAGCTATCCCAGGGCCCCATGTCCTTGCAGGGTCTGGTGGCACCCCAGTCTACCCCCCTGATTCAATGCCTGCAAATCTGACCAAAGCCAGCTGGGATGCCAAGGAATCTTGAGAGTCAGGTCATGTGGCCAATCATTCATCTGGGTTTTTTACATTGGTACTCCCCCCCCCTCCCCACCTTACACAGACCTTGTGGTATGCCCAAGCGGCAGGCATGCAAAGGAGACGTGCAGCACATTGCCACACCTATTCAGCAGCTCAGCTAAGACTCCACACTATTCCCCTCCTGTAGACATGCCTATCAACATGCCATTTCCAGCCTTGACCAGAGATCGAAGTCAGTGACACAGGCCAACCCCCAACCCCAGGACAGCATTGCCCATCTCTCCACACCACTCCCATATGTTGGCTGAGCCACTAATCAAATCCTGATCACCTGGAGCAGCTACTCTGTGTTAAATGCTTTGTTTTATAAATGGAAATACACCACACACAAAGGGAATATATGCTACAGCTGGGACCTCACCAACTTAAAACTCAACGAGGTATAAAGAAAGCCACAAAACACAACCGCAATATTAACACTGTATTCATTGTATATACTTCTATAATTTGGGGGGGGGGGTGCAACGGGTTTGCCACTTTCAAAAAAATCAAGTTATACGTGGATGAGGACATAACCAAATGGAACTAAGTGGTCATAATCTCATCCTGATGGAGAAAAAAAATACAGCACTTTATACAGAGGGACCCCCCCCCCCCATACAAACACACACACAGCCCTAGATTTAAATACACGAATGCCATGGTTGTACAAACAAATATACAAAAAGTAATCCAGAAAAAAGGAATTGCTGCCAGTACACATCTACAAAATGCTTACCATGACTGATTTCTTACAGAAAACAACAACCAGGAAGTTAAATTTCTGAGAGCGGAACTCGGACAGATGGGACCTCACCAACTTAAAACTCAACAAGGTGTAAAGAAAGTCACAAAACACAACAGCAATATTAACACTGTATTCGTTGCATATACTTCTATGTGCCACAATTTATACAATAGTAGAAAACACAGAATACGTCATATTGTGTACACTAAAAATAAGGTAAGACTATGGGATCCTATTTAAAAAAAATATAAATATTTTCAGGCATTTCAGTATAGCTATTTATTGTCGAAGCATTGGAGGACATGCGGCTTTAGTTCACAAATTTAATGAGATGATGAGCCTCACCTCAATATATTGTGGGAGCAGGTAAAAAGCTTTCCATTGATCTTTGCCCTTTTCTCCTCTGTGGTGTTACCACAGAGTTGGTATATACAATTTGGGGGGGGGGGTGCAACAGGCTTGCCACTTTCAAAAAAAACTTTGTTTTCTATCTTTTTAAACTACCATTTTTAGTCTGCCTTGATCTTTCAAAAGTTCCACACTGTTAACCTCTTTCAGTGCAGTACACACCATGAAAAATGGAAATTTGTCATTTTACAAAAATCATACATTTGTATTATTTTATTTTATGTTGTCAGTAAAGTGGTTTTCCGTAAAATGCAAAACTGTCCCTCATGCACACTTTCAGTTACAAAGGACATACGACAAGCAATAAAAAGTTCCCGTCTATAGACCAAGAATACAATCTTTATTACCAGAGAACCATCTTCCTTATGGGCTTTAAAATATCACATGCTCTGAGATGCATCTTAAAGCAACTCATTCCTTCTTACTGACCATCCATATAATGGTAAATAAACGAGGCCTTGGTCACATCACAATTTCAGTACTACGGGAAGTTCTGAGAGGCCATTTAAGGAAATTATCAGGCTGCTTGATGGAATCTAGTAGAAAACGACCAGAAAGACCTGTAGGATGGAAGGAATGGAATATGACCACAGACTAGAGGAATTACAGCTCTTTTCACTTTAGCCCAGCAGAGCCAGAGGACTTAAGACTGGTGTACAGCATCACCTTAGAAAAATGTCAAGAGATAATCTATGGCATGAAAGACAGAAGTGGGAGGAATGGGTATAAAGAACAGCTATTCCTGGATCTCTGAAAATACTTTTTCACAGCCAGCCTAATGGCATAGAGGCATAGCATCCATCTGTGCCTATTGCACCCTGTGTTTGGGAATGGACTCGTGCCACCAGTAGGGTTGGTTGTGGGATGGAATGAAGTGGCCAATGGCTAACTGGGTTCCCTCTTCCCCCAGATACAAAAACAATGTCTGTGCAACCTTTGGTGTACCCCAGGAGCCTCGCAGAAGATCTCAGGTTAACTCAAGAGGGTGATGACAATATGCTGACATCACTGTACTCATCTCTGCAGTGAGGGATCCGGACCAGCCACATCACAAATGATGGGCCCCGTTTCTCATCACTCCCCCATCATGTGTCCTGCTCCCCAGATGAAAAGAATGAATACCAGTGAAGTCGACCTTTCCAGGTGTTGGGGGGACTTACCTGGTGAAGATATACATCTGAGGTACCTGGAAAAGAAGCAGTTAGTATCCTGGGATGGGCAAACACAAAAGTCAGAAAGAACTGTCAGCCTATGTAGGGTGAGAAGAGGGTCAGAAGAAGCAAAAAAGTACTTTTTCACAGAAAGGACTAAAGGCCCAAGGAATGGATATCAAAACAGATGGTGGAGACAGAATCTAGAGAGGGTGTTTGATAGGTGGAAGAAGGCAGGGATGGATAGGAGACTGAAAATTAAAGGTGTTTAAAACAGAAAACAAGACAGTCTTATTTTCTCCTTCTGCCACCAACAAATTGTCACGTCACGTTATATGTTATGTTAATGTAATGTATTGTAATGTATTGTACAGTAATGTAATGCTGTGTACATTTGACCTCCTAAAACAGATGACTTGAGGACTTATTCCAAACTAGATGCCACAAAGATCAATAGATTCATGGATATCCTGAGGCCAATGAGCCATATGACCATTCTCACCTTGCCAGTACCCTCCCTTTGGTAGTACTTCCTTTCTGCAAAAGGGCCATCATGGTAAATCCTGGAGTACATTTGTGGATAAGCACTTAGTCACACAGATTATACTTAAAGACAGTGAGTTGCAATGGTTGACTTACAATGGAAGTTTATTCCAGAGGTTTGAGAGTCATTGGATTATAAACATAACTAAAAATCCTTATTTTTCTGTTAGTGAAAATGTCGATCCCTGGTTACAGCACAGGTGGAGAGAATTAGGCAGTTCAGGACAGTTGGGTCTCTCATGTCACAGTAAGAGAGATCTCCCCTTAAAAGTCAGTAAGACACTGAACAAAGTGATAGAACTTCCAGTATCTCTCAGTAGCTCAAGGACTTTAGGTCCATGATTTTTTTGGAAAAAAAAATACTGGGGTCTTTCTAATTGTCTGATATGTTTAGTGAGATACATCCCCAAAGAGGGTGTTGTAATCAATTGGCTGATCAATACTAAATATAAGAAGGTGATTACCTCAGACACTGACAACATTCCTTTAGCAATTAGCTGGGCTAAATAAGATGATGGTCAAAAGACAGCGAGTTATTAACCCAAGTACCTAGGTCCCCCCAAAGGGTCTATATTAGAACATCAAAGTTTCAAAACTTTGAATGTTCTAATACTGAACCCTAATTCAGCGAAAGCTGAAAACATCTAACATACAGAACAGCAAATTTTTTCCTAGGGAAAAAAATTAGCCGTTTCAAAACACATACACACAACATAAGCACATCAAACATACAGCAATCCACACACATACACCTAAAATCTTACACCTAACCCTACACTAAACTAAGAACACACCACTAACTCTCCACTTACCTTAACCCAAACCCTAAGGTACATCACTATCGCACACTCATCTCACCCACGCCCTAACACTAACTCACCTAACCCACCTTAACCCTCACATCCACACAATCGCACATATACCTAACCCGCGCCCTAACCATAACTCACCTAGCCCACCCTAACCCTCACATCCACACAATCGCACATACCTAACCCGCACCCTAACTAACCTAACCCGCACTCAATCGCACACGTACGTGAACCTGACCTGTAACTTTCCACCACAGCACTGAAAATACTGAAGCAGCAGAAACGGACAACGAAATTCTTTCCCTAGGAAAAAATTCACTTCTCTGTTGCTTCGATATTTTCAGCTTTCACTGAATAGGGTTCAATATTAGAACATTCGAAGTTTTGAAACTTCGATGTTCTAATATAGACCTGTCACCAAATACATGTTCCTATTGTCGAGGTATGTTGTCTAAACATAATGATGAGATGAGGAGTTTGCCTACAAAAAGTGATATTACAGTTTTTTAGCATTTAGTTTGAGCCCATAAGTAGCAAACCAAGAGTTCATTCTAGAGGCTGGGTGTCACAGGGTGACTTGCCAACATCCCCCAGCTTGCAACTGACTGTAGACTTTGAAAGCCAAAGGTTTTGGAATGTTTCCTAGGGATATGTTGTTGTGTCTTTTGGCTTTTCCTGGTTAGGGGTCGCCACAGTGGAACTCCGGTCTGCTAATGATTGGTAGTTGATTTTTACGTGCCGAGTTACCAGCCCTGATGCACAGCCTTCAACAAAGGTACACCCATTCACGCATCTCTCCACACAGAAGACGCTCTAGCTGAGAATCGAACCGGACAGCGTCTTACTGTGAGGCGACAATGTAAATAATGAAAAGAAGAGGACCCGTCACCAGGCCCTGAGGGACACTGCTGTTGACTTTCATACATTCTGATGAAATTCCCTGCAACTGACATTGTGTGAGTTCTGTATTTCAGCCAGTTTGCTATCTATCTTTCCACATATGGGTTGATACTTAAAGCAGTTAGCTTTTGTAAGATGCCAGTATGGGGAATAGTGTTAAAGGCCTTAGGCAGGTCACGATGCACTGCATGGTTACCATATACAAATGCCTTAACTTTTTGAAGAAATTTACCAGGAAGATTTACATAGGAAAACAGCCCTATAAAACAGAAGCATGGTGTTCTTAATGTTAAAAAATATATATAGCCAATCTTAACTTTTTAGTAAATAAATGTAAACCTAATGATAAAATATTTAGTAGTGATGTACTTGAATGGACATGTCTACTTCTATCCATAAGTTAACTTCAGTAGATCAGAAAGGCCACTAACAACTTTTCCAAACAAAAGCAATTAGTGTCGCTGTTCTCTCTAAGCTGTGTGCATGTGTGGCAGAAATAGCTGGTGAGAGTTCCTGGCACATCAGGTTTGCAGATGTCCACTCATGCCTGGTTGCTTGGCTACATCTTAGCAACTATTATGGCTGCAGCTTACACTGAACCTCTCATGGCTACAGCATGCACTGAACCTCTCATGGCTACAGCATGCACTGAACCTCTCATGGCTACAGCATGCACTGAACCTCTCATGGCTACAGCGTGCACTGAACCTCTCATGGCTACAGCATGCACTGAACCCTCTCATGGCTACAGCATGCACTGAACCTCTCATGGCTACAGCGTGCACTGAATCTCTCCCACACACAGTTGTACAAAGTACTATTTAAGCAGTCAGCACCTCATTATACAAACTGGTTCAACACCAAACGTGGCCCGTCAATGATTAATACTGCAGGAAGTGAAGCCTTCTTTTTACCGTGTTCATCATAATGATTCAATTTACTGTATTCAAATGTGTTTACCAAGATAGAGTTCTGAACACAATGGGCAAACTTTGGTCTCAGCCCAGAAGTACAGGATGTATCAAAGCAAAATTACACAAAATCTTACAATAAAGAAAATACAATTACAAATAAATTCAAACAGGAAGTGTAATGCAGTTCAGTAACAAAACAAAGGGTCGCATAAAACAGAGTTCTGCACTACTACACATATACAAAAAAAAAAAAAACAACAAAAAGGTAATGCCTCTGAATCACATGTCCTACCATGACATGCAGATCAGCAATGATCTGCACATTGTGGGTACTCAGCTGCTACTTATTAGAGTGACACTCACCCCCTAGTCACTCTTCCACACACACACCACAGTCACCATACTGTCAGCCCTCGTGTGGTTCCCCCACCCCACAAGAGTTGAATTGTCAAAACAACATGCATCTGCACACCACGGTCACCATACTGACAGCCCTCCTGTGGTTCCCCCACCCCATAAGAGCTGAATTGCCAAAACAACATGCATCTATTATGCTGATGTAGTCTACAGTATTCCCCCACCTCAAACTCATTATGGTACTTAATTTAAGAGTATTCCATGGTGCCTTCTGGTTCCCCTACCCCAAATCCCTGTTGTGTTGCTGTTGCTGTTACAACACTTGCTTTAAGAGTATTTCGGGCATTTAGTGGCTCTCCTACACCCTTACCCCATACCACGGTCATACAAAATGGTTGAATACAGCCTTTTGGGTGTATTCAGTATCACAGTGTGGTTGGGTGGATGTGCTGATCAACATGGCTGAGCATTGTTTTTTGAATTGCTCAGCTACATATATGCAATTCCGGGGGGGGGGGGGGAGAGCACATGGCTAATTAACATGTCTCACTCTCCATGAATTCACCACTATTTAGCCCTACATGGTGCTGCATGCCTTCATGGTAGAGGACCACACAGCATTTTGCTAAGATGGTTGCTGAACTGAGAAAAGTACCATGATGTGTACAAGTTGTGGTACCCTAATGAAGCCTGGCATGAGTTTTCATATACCACCATACCTCCCAACTGTGCTGAATAACTCTGTTTTTACCGAGTTTTGGAGTTCAAATGAAGGGGTGCCATGATTCCCAAGTGGCACCCCTTCATTTCCAATTTTTTTCTTTTATTTTTTAATTTTCCCGCCGTCAGAGCTGATGTCATCACGTGCTCAATGACGTTAGCTCCCTCAGCGCTACCAGCCTTTTGGAATTGAGCTTCAAGGAGCTCACTCATTTCCATCTGGCCTGGCTGCTCAAATGCGAGCAGTAACAGCAACAAACAGTTGCTGTTGCAGCACTATAGGGATCATTATCGGACTATTCTGTGGCTGAATGAAGAACTTGGAAACTGGGAATGGTAATGTCAGGGAATCGGACTAACTCTGCAATGGAATGAAGTAAGAAAACTAACTTTCAGATAAGTGTGTGTGTGTGTGTGTGTGTGTGTGTGTGTGCGTGTGTCCCATTTATTACACCTGGTGGCTAGAGGTACTCAGGCTCAAACCCTGTACCTTGAGTACAGGGTAAAAAGAGCCTAAAGTCCCTAGCCACCACCACTTGTGAGCTTTGCCCAGAAGAGTTGAGAGCTATAGTGAGAAGTGAATTTGTATTACCCCATTATTGGCTTTGTTTGTCCAGGTTTTTTGTGCTAAGAGGTTGAGAGCTGTGGTGAGAAGTGAGAAATGAATTCACTAAATGATAGCCATTAAGCTTCAGTCTTCCTATATTTCAGGAAGCTGCTGATTTGGCATAGTGGTATGTTGCTCTGACTGTAGTACGTAGGGGTCCTGGGTTCAAGACTTGCTAGTGAAATGCATGGTGGTAACACATTTTATTCTAGCAACTTTACAAAATTATACAAGCAATGTTTAAAATGTGTCCCTGGTTTTTGACCTTTTGCCGCCGCCCCCCCCCCAAAAAAAATCAATTTAAAACAAGTGCGAGAAGCTGTGCAAAATGCCTGCGGCTTACACTACTGTCATTCTATTTACAGTGTGGGTGGAGAAGTAGACTTTTATGATGGCAATGTTCTGAATTGGGCAGTTTTGTCATTATTGGTTCATGCATTTTGTTTCACTGCCTACAGTAGTCTACTGGAAAAATGTTCAAACAATAAATTTAAACAATTTAACAAGTGTGCTGTGTTATACAAGAAATATAACTTAAAGTCAGAAAGGTGTATCAAAGAAAAGAACACATGTATGTTTCTTATGTTGTGTGCAAGGGGTCAATAACTTGAAAACAGCCCAAATGTAATCTTTATCCACCACTGGCCAGATGCATTTTCTTTGGATGTGGTGTGGGTTTCAATGCTGTTTCAATGAATGTGACTTTCAAGGGCAGATAAGTTTTAATGCCAAGTCTATTTTCATTGTGAGACAGTATTGCTTTGTTTACCAGATGCCTATTAGTGTTTGTGCATTGCTGTGCTGTAAAATGTAAAAATAAAATCCAAATAATCATTGTAGAAGTAAAGCAATATGCACAAATTAGTGTTTATGGTAAATGGGGTGAAATAGCCAGGTAATGGGATACTGGAATGGCTACAGGGGGACTCTGGTGCCATATTTAGGTTTTCAGTTCTTCAGTTTCTGTTTGAAAGTTGGTATCCCACAATTCCATTGAGGTGGGTGGGATTACATAATTATGTATGCAAATTAGATGTTAATCAGCATACAGATTTGTACCTATTTTTCATGGGCCTTGTCCAGATTTTTGATGTTTCCAGCTTGAGTGGTATGTATACCAGATAACGACAAAGTCAATTCCATTCATAAAATCATTCACTGAATGAGACTAATTGGCAGTGTAACTTACAAAATTAAAGTAAAAGATTACAAATAAGGTGTATTCTGCTAACCTGGGTTAGAATCCTGAAATGAAATAGTTAAGCCTCGATTAAATTATTGTCAAAAGGTACAATTCATCGTGTTTTTCAACAAAACAAAAAAGCTTGAATCTTCAGGCCATAGCAGCTTAAAGTCTTGCCAGTGCTTTCTAGGTTTTATTCCTACTAGAGTCACTAGCTTTAGCTGAAAGGGCAAATCCAGCATTTATCCTTTTTTTTTTTTTTTTAAAGCAATATAATGCAATAAACCCAACAGACTGAAAAAAAAACTGTGTTCAATGTAATGCAAAACAGTGGGCCAGTTTGTTCCAAGTGTTTTCATGACATTATGTCTGTAACTACCAGTAAAACAGTCATATGAATCTCTGGCCACTGACTAGTCCACTGCAGGACTCTGCACATTGTCATGCCCAGGCTGTGTCCGCTCAATTCAGAAACAAGAAATTAAATATGACAATAGACTGAAGTGCTTTTTAAGGCACCTTTTTAAAAGCATGCAGATCTACTGTAAATCTGTCACAGGTATACATGACTTGCACAGAAGTAATACAGTTGTGGTTATGTACATCGTTAATTTTTGCACTGCATGGTTTGTATCACATCATGCTGCTCAATTTCTCTAAATTCCCCCATCACATGACACCTTTCAACATACACTCACTTATCCTTCAACATAACTATTAACAGTAGTCTACTGCTTTGTCATTGTGTTACCACACAAAGTAAAGTCATGAAAGTCAAATTACAGCTTAACACATTTGCTGAATCAGCTTTTGAAATATAATGAGTACACATATCTGCACCCACTGTACACTGCACTACACCATTCTATTCTGTTTTTTCTATAACATATCTCCCTCTGTTGTCTGGGCCTCCACACAACAGCTATTCTTTACTAAAATCGCCCTAACACTCATACGGGGTTTCTGCATGAAATAGCTTTTTGTTATTTTCTATTTTTTTTCCTTAAAGATAAAAAATGCTGATCACAAATCTCTCTCTCCAGGCTGAATCAGCTGCAGGCCCACTTTGAGTTGTCCATACATACTGTACAACTTAAGAAGCCTTTTAATGACTAGCGTGAGTTTGATCTACAAGAGTTCCATAAACATCACTTCTGCTAATGCAGTTCGTACAAAACAGATCTGAAACTGTACATAAAGTTTGAAATAATTTTCATAAGTGGAAGCTCCCCGCATCCCTCCCTCCCAACCACAAAGCTGTACCCCTTGTACTTTTGGCCACAGTATAGTCAGCTATGGGGGTCACTGTACTTTAGGGGAAGATGATGTCCCCTGCACATTACAGTAATCTCTCTTAAGTAAAACGTTGCACAATGGATTTGCTTAAATGGTAAAATGCACGGGTAGCTTTAAGATGATTTGACTACTACCATCTTTAAAGGTGTTGCGCTCACTCTTGATGAAGCTGGCAGTATGTGCCCCAGATACATGCTACAGCCATCTGATGCATCTTGACTATCTGTGGAAAGCTGGTGGTCTAAGCACTTGCACAGATGTTTGAATCACTGCTTGCTTATCTCACTTCAACACATTGTGGGCCTCATTTCCCTTTCAAAATGACATTTTTGGTGACTTTAGTTTGGATGTTCAGGCTGCCACTGCTAGTTTGGCTAATGGGGACAAGTATTAAAGGATGCAGTATTCATAAGCATTTTACAATTTTCTCTTCCAGTTGTTTCTCATGACTTGCAGATTCTTAATGACAGAGCTTGTTCCTCATGCTCATTTGCAATACTTGGTGCCATGCTAACCTGTTATGCCAGAAGACAGACTTCCACAAAATCAGATACCTGATCAACAACTATTTTCACAGACAAGCACTGTGCATTTCCTGAAAGGATACCACTCAGTTTTGTTGCACAATCCTTGCCAAAAGAAAAATCTGCAGAGGTAAAAAAAAAAATATGTTTTCAGTTCTAGACCCTTCTAACTGAAGGGTCGCTGTCACTTGTCCACATTTAAATATTACCACAAAAATTGGAACTATTAAGATTCTGAAGCTTTGTTAGATTTTATAACTCACCTCATAAATTGTACAGCCTTGGTTTATTTTATAACTTATATAATTAATATGGCCATTGGGGCCATTATGAAATAATATGCATTGTTATTACTGCAGCTTCAAACTTAGCATTTGATAAATATAACTTAGTGGTTTTAGAACTACAAAATAAATAGCAATGAGTTACTTGGTAATGTGGCACATGGATCCACGGCATCTCGCTGCAGCTGAAGACACCAAACGTAATTCTAAAGACCACAATATGACTTGGCACTAGGATGCACAAGGAGAGTCTATATTAGGGCACCGAACTTTCAAAATTTCGAGTGTTCTAATATCGACCCGTTTTCAGTGAACATTGAAAATATCGAAGAAACAGAAAAACAAATTTTTTCCTACGGAAAGAATTCAGTTGTCCGTTTCTGTTGCTTTGGTATTTTCAGTGCTGTGCTGGAAAGTTATGGGTCGGGTTCAAGTAAGTATGCAATTGTGTGGACATGAAAGTTAGGGCAGGGTAGGTGAGTTAGGGTTAGGGCGCAAGTGAGGTGACTGTGCAATAGTGACGGACCTTAGGGTTAGGGTTAAGGTAAGTGGATAGTTACTGGTGTATTATAGTTTAGTGTAGGGTTAGGTGTAAGAGTTTAGGTGTGTGTGTGTGTGTGTGTGGATTTCTGTTTGTTTGGTGTGCTTGTGTTGTGTGTGTGTTTTGGAACAACGAATTTTTTCCCTATGAAAAAATTTGCTGTTCTGTATGTTCGATGTTTTAAATTAATTTTCAATTAATAGGGTTCGATATTAAAACACTCGAAAGTTTGAAAGTTCAGTGTTCTAATATAGACCCCACAAGGACTAGCTTGTCAAATATACAGTCGATCATTAAAATTGCATAGCACAAATGGTAAATAAACCTTGTAGTGATAATGGAAAACATTACATCAGTTAAAGAAATAGGAGAGGTTTTGCAGTACGGCAAGCACCCTGCACCCCCTAACTCAGCAGTCTCAAAACTCATGTCCCTTGGACTTCGAGCAGATCTGAAACCAGCATAATTGCAGGTAAGGGAAAAAACGACAGCACTTTTATACATATGCTGCCTGCATTTTGTTTTGTCTTGGAGAATGTGGTCATTTGAGTTTGAGACCCCTGCTCTATTCTTAAATGAACCTCGGTGACAGAAGAATGCTCATTTGGAAGCTGTTTCCCTCCTCTGTTTTTTTAAAAGGTTTGCTGGAAATGTTGCAAGTGTGTTCATTATAAGGATCATCTTTGCATAAATAAAAAGAATGAATAACTTGAATGGGAAATAGCTGATGACATAAATCATTTCCTGGATTTTTTTCCTAGCATATGAATACCCTCTGGGCACATAGACTGTAATCTTAAGGTAAAACTGCTACGGACCACATTATTAAATAAGAGCACACCACATGCCTTTACTCTTTCTATAGAAAAATGTTGCCCCACTGTGCTATGTTAGTAATCCACTTCCTATGGCTTTACACACACATATATATATATATATATATATATATATATATATATATATATATATACACACACACACACACACACACACACACATTGCTTTGGAGAGCAGTGTCATCCTAGCACTGTGACTTCTCTCCCCCACATCGGTGAGAGACTAATTTGAATGACAAGAAATTATCACAGTTCTACCCACTCCCCAGGAGCTGCTGCAGCATATTATAAGTTCATAGCAAGCCTTTGGAACAGGCCAAAATTCTGAGTGCCACATGCTGTCTTCCTTAATGCCACAGACAACAGTTCAGGACTGGGGTCCAGTAATCATATATGTGCCCAGGTGATACTCGGCCAGGCAAAGAATAACAAACATTACTTAGCAAGTGAGGCAGTTTAACTCTGAAAGCTAACAAGCTTAATCTTGGCCACAAGTTCAATTCCGTTAGGGTCCACGTGTAAACTGCGTTATTCCGGGCCCGTCCTGAAAAGAAGTACTTGTGCCAGTGGGCTTTCCTGGGTTATACATACACAAATACTGTCCTGGGTTATATACACAAATACTGTCCTGGGTTATACATACAGAAATACTGTCCTGGGTTATACATACAGAAATACTGTCCTGGGTTATACATACATCATGTGTTACTGCTGTTATGAGTATTGCCAGCATGGACATTAGTTTTCTGTAAACTGACCAGTACTGGAAAGAGAAGTACTTACAAGTATCTTATTACATAATTATCTATTGTTTAAACTACAGTATTACTGAATACGGCAACCAGCATTCAATAGTTAGGTTGCAAGGGATACTTGACTAATCTTTATTAAAGCAATATAGCTGATTAAGGGTCCAAGCAAAGGATAATTATCTAGAAAGACACAGCAATAAAAACAAACCATAATTTAATACTTCTGCCTTATGTCTTGGCACTTTTCCCAACCTTTCTAATCCTTGCAGCACCAAAATATAATGTTAAAGCTCAATGTTTCGATTCCTGTTTATTAAACTATTAGATTCAATTTTAGCCTACCAAAGCCAACTAAAGTCGAAGTCCCTACTTTATGAACTTTTTTCCATTTAGTAAGGGCTATAAATCAGGCTTAATTCTTCTTCTTAGCATTTAAAAAATGCATTTTTATTAAACTTACAGAAGTAGGACAGTACACACTGGGAAACAGTAGCAACCTACAACTATTTCTTCAACAAAATATTGGACATTATTAAATCTTTATCATATTACCTATAAAGTAGGACTATAACAATTCTGAATCACTGAACATTTAAACAGAAAGCAGAAATGTGTTCTACAAAGATACTCTGTTGGTTCCTTCTTTACAAAATGTCTTGCAGAAACTCTAGTTCCTGTAACTGCATATGAATTATCCCTATAAAGAAGTTCTAAATCTGTTTTCCTGAGAAGACCAGATTTAAATATAATATAGTAACTTTTTAACGATGCATTTTCTTTCTGTACCGTCAAACCAAGGTGAGCATTTTCTCCACTTTGTTTCAAGACTACACAACCTTGACAATGTAGCGTTTTTTTTTTTTTTTTTTTATGCATGGGAAGAATCACAACTATGAATAATTTTTCCTAGAACACTAGAATGCAAGATAACTGCAGCACATGCACTTTGTGTGATAACAGAGATTACAGACATACAGATCAGATAGAGCAGGCAGGCAACATTCTGCAAATTGGACTAAATGGTTTTATATGTCTCAGGTTTCTAAAATAATTAATGCAACCTGAATTACAGTTACTCAATACAGTATTCTATGACTGTGGAAGCAACACACCACCTCTCATCCATAATGCCCAGAATATTCTCTGACTGTTGTAGTAATACCTACTCTTTGCAAAACCTCATAATGCTCCTATTTTGTCCCCTCCATGTACTGCTGAATGTCACCATCTCCCCCGGCATTTAAGAAGGGTGCTTGCATTTTCTCAACAATGACCTCACTACCTTTAACATACTGTCTGTATGGTATCTGCATACAAGATGCTTTATTTTGGCTAAATCTGTTTTTCTTTTTTTTTTCTTTTTCAATTTAGAGTCATAAAAAGTATCATAATTAAATTTGCCTATTGAAACCTTGATATGAAATGTTTAAATAATTTTACCCTGCTACAACATGTTTACTCCACAATAAAAATTAGCTTCCAAAGAAGCACTACAGTCCTTTGGTTAGGTTAAAAATAAATTAAACATGCAAAGCCCATTTTATCAACTCCCATTAGATATCACTTAACATGCTGGTTAATTTGCTGGGGGGGGCTAGCTGTTAGAAGCTTACCCATGGCGCACTTATATCCAAGCCCAGAATAACCTTTCTATTGACCATTTTAATGCCTATTCCTTCACAATTGTACGCCTTTTCCAGCCCACTTGAGAATTGTAGCAGAGAAAAATAATGGATACTCAGTTATTTGCGGGCTAGCAGTCTCACTGTATCAAATATAAACAAATTAATTTTATTTTTAAGAGAAGTATAAATTTATTTGCTGTTAATGTTGATAATCTGCCAGATAAAATGTAACTTCACATAAATGCATAGTTTTCTTGTTAAGTAATCGCTGTCATTTTAAGATAATGCGACACAAATAATAAAGAAGCACTCAGAGTAAAGTACGACAGTTTATGAGTGCCCTGCCTACCTATATAATCAACAAAGTAGTAAGAAAAAAACAGCTGATGTGAGCTCCCCGCTCATTTTAACCTCGGGTGAATTTATTGGTTATGCAGTACACACTCAATGTCACTACAAAATTACATCATGACAGGAAAACCTGGTTGATTAATAGCCTTCCCAGCAAAGAAAAGAAACACTCACCTGCTGAGGTTATCTTGATTTATGACCCCCTCATTATATTTCTGAATGGGTCTAGTTAACAGGCTGACAACAGTCAACAAACCAGAAAAATATGCTACACTATTATAAAAACTGCCAAAGGTGCCAGCATAGTACAAAGGAAGGCTATACACTTAAAAAGTTCTTCAAAGAATACATATGCAAAGGAATCTGACATTTTCAGCTGACAAAGCCTTTAGCAATGCATCCATTGCAGAGGTAAAAACTGGTACTTGGGAGGTAAAACTAAATTCTAAGTGAGGAATGTGACAAGGTACTCCTGGTAAAACACAGAAGATAGCATACAAGGACAAGTAAGTTAAGTCTAGTAAGAAGCCAGGGTCACTGGGTGATGGTTAGTACCTCTGCAGGCTCTTTTTCGTAGGGGGTGGACAGCAATTGAGATTTTTGCCTTGCAGCTCCAAGTAGAGGCTGGCATAACAGCTGGTGTTGCACAAATGGAAAGCAAAATGTGAGCATGAGGATGTCAGTGTGATGCAAATCCTCAGTAAAAATATAGGAAAATGGAGGGGGGGGGGGTCATCCTGCCTGCATCAGGATTTGGTCCTATGTGGCTTTCTAGTACTAACAGCAGTTCCTTTTCTCCCATCACTGAACCACCCAGGGAACACACACAGTGAGACTATATTCCCCAGAAGTCCCTGCTCTAGGAAGGCACTCAATGTTTGTCCTCATACTGGGGTGATACAGTGTACAGGGAGACATCATCAATTAGAGAAGGCCAGAGTCATAAGCTGAGGTTATAGTAGAAACATTTCAAGACATCAGTTACTTAGTTACTGTTACTCATGCCTTATTGTTGTACTAGTTTTTGCCCCATAAAATAAAAAAATGCATCATATCCAATATCAATAAGCATGATATTCCACACCTCTGCATATCACACGCTAAGCATGATATTCCACACCTCTGCATATCACGTAGTATAAGCATCACATTCCAGATCTCTACATATCACGCAGTAAGCATCACATTCCAGACCTCTGCATATCACGCAGTAGGCATGATGTTCCACACCTCTGCATATCACACACTAAGCATGATGTTCCACACCTCTGCATATCACACACTAAGCATGATGTTCCACACCTCTGCATATCACACACTAAGCATGATGTTCCACACCTCTGCATATCACACACTAAGCATGATATTCCAGACCTCTGCATATCGCACACGAAGCATGATATTCCACACCACTGCATATCATGTAGTAAGCATCACATTCCAGACCTCTGCATATCACGCAGTAAGCATCACATTCCAGACCTCTGCATATCACGCAGTAAGCATCACATTCCAGACCTCTGCATATCACGCAGTAAGCATGATATTCCACACCTCTGCATATCATGTAGTAAGCATCACATTCCAGACCTCTGCATATCACGCAGTAAGCATGATATTCCACACCTCTGCATATCATGTAGTAAGCATCACATTCCAGACCTCTGCATATCACGCAGTAAGCATCACATTCCAGACCTCTGCATATCATGCAGTAAGCATGATATTCCACACCTCTGCATATAATACACAGACATGGTCTACGCTTTATGTAGCAAGTTCATGACAGGAAAAAGGTTTCAGTGGTCCACGTATTCTACCTTTTATTCCACTCTTCTTCCACAGTATCACATTTCTATAATACTCATATAAAACCAATTTTGTTGTTGTTTCCTCCGTATGTTCCCCTAGTCAATATGACCACTTACCTGTTTTTCTCTGAAAAGAGGTTAAGCCTTGTGAGACTATAGTGGCCAAGAAATGTAACTAGTAAATACTATCCCTCTATGCAACTAACTATGTAAACTATGACTTGCTTAA